>NW_025999977.1:35797514-35828032 GCF_001458135.2 Marmota marmota marmota
AAAAAAAAAAAAAAAAAACCAACCTCACACAACAAAAGCAAGCTGCTTTTCCATCACTCTCACATGAATTTGTAACTGAGAACAACCACAAAGCTTTAATTCAGTATGTTCTCGAGCACACACCACTATCAATAATTTCCACGAGCTATTACCAAAGAGGAACTAGACAGTGATAATCTTCCTAAATTAATTTCCCAATAATAAAATAATTCCCATTAATAAAATTTTACATACTTCGTAATGAAGTACATGCCACCAAAAGGGATTGTGAAGTAAAATAATAAATCGCTGAATAAATGTAGCACCAATCAGTAACATCAGAAGCCCCTGCAGATGAATTGGTAGATACCATCAGTATCTAAAGACATCTGATGACAGTTAAACATCCTCCATTTCACATTGCTACCTAACCTCTTACCAGTAATAGCAGGTATTGCTTATCATCAATATCATCAACTGAATGGCTTACTGCCTCCTTGGGAAATCACACAAACATTGTTGTGTGATCCAGGCCCAGTACACAGTCATAACTGCAGAAGTTCATAGAAAACAAGTGGGTGAACTGGGATTTTAATTTGACTCTCCTGCCCCACACAAATCAGTGAAGTCACAAAAATCAGCTACCTGTCAGAGAAGTTGAGAGGAGAATCTAGAAGAGCAATTTTAATGTTTCTATATCAATGATTATGGTGCCTCAACTCCCTGTTCACTAATGGTATATTGTTTTAAATAATTAGGTCCTCTTGCTTTATCTAACGTCATTTCACTTTCATTAGTAAAATTTTATTTCCTTTTTTTAAAAATATTTTTTAGTTGTAGTTGAACACAATACCTTTATTTTATTTATTTATTGTTACATGGTGCTGAGGATTGAACCCAGGGCCCCGCATGTGCTAGGCAAGTGCTCTACCGCTGAGCCACAACCCCAGCCCTATTTCCCTTTTTTTCCCTTTTGTATTTTATTTAGAGACAGGATCTCACTGTGTTGAACAGGGCCTTGCTAAGTTGCTGAGGCTGGCTTTGAACTCGCCACCCTGCTGCCTCAGACTCCCAAGACACTGGGATTACAGGTGCGCACCACCACACACAACCTCACTTCCATTTTTGAGGTGCTAATGAAAAATGGGAAACAAATCATTTGTTTCAACTGCTCTATGAGAAGATTTAATTTTTAAAAAGTGAATCACAAATCTAATCCAAGGATTTAATTTTTTTATGCTTTTTTTCCCACCCCCACCGCACTTTTGGTATGGGGGTTAAACCCTGGCCATTGTACCTGCATAGCATACGCTTTTACCACTGAACGACACCCACAATCAATCAACTTTATTTTTCTTATGGCAATTATTGCCAACTGACAGAAAATAAGAAAGGAAAAAAAAGTTACAGGTTACAGGCCACAGTATTTCTGAATGAAAATTTCTCTTTGAGAATCACAGGTTTCAGATTTCTGACCAGACTTTTTTTTTTAATAATACTTATTTATTTTTTTAGTTGTAGTTGGACACAATACCCCTATTTCATTTGTTTTTATGTGGTACTGATGATTGAACCCAGTACCTCACACGTGCAAGGCAGGCGCTCTACCACTGAGCTACAGCCCCAGCCCCCAGACATTTATTTTCTAATTTTGATAAATTCTGACATTTATTTTCTGATTCTGAAAAATTTTATAATCTTGATAAATTTCTATGCCCCTTTAGGTAGAAAAATGAGAACATAAAAATTTTTAAAAGAAAACTTATAACATTTATAAATACTACTAAAAAAAAATTCACATACCTATCTCCTTCCAATTTTGGTATATCTGAGCAACTAGAGGAATCCTCCAGCCATGCCAAAGTTGGTCTCCTTGAATCAACTCCTGAGCTAGGTTCTCCTGATAGAATAAGCTGTTGTACAATTGCTGGATCATAGGCATTAATTTCAAACTTTAAGTGCACCTAAACAAATGAAAATCCTAAGTTTACAATTGATTTTTTTTTCAATTATGAATCTGTTACTTCAAAAATAAAGCATACCTTCATGAGTTTGGAAACATCCCATATGCAGATCTTTCCTCGTTTTGTTGCAGCTGCTAGAAAATGGGGGCAACTCCCAGACCCAAAGCAAGATATTCTGTCTGTTCCATCCGTACAAGGAAATTGTGCAGGACTTGTTGCAAGTGTGACTGACAATGGCACATTCTGTGTGTGCTCACCTTTAACAAACGGGCAGTTTGGAGAATGTCTCTCATGTTCCGACCTGTACACAGATTAAGAAATAAAAAGATTACTGAAAAACGAAGCAGTTAAACTAGTACATTAAAACAGAACTCCACATAAATGTCAAAATATATTCTACTGTCATGTGTAACTCAAGAGTAAATAAAGACTTATTAGGAAAAAAACAGAACTTCAGGATCAGCTCCTTTTTTGTAAAAAACTCAAGTCACAAAAAGTCAGTCTCAAAGGAAACTGAGAAACCAGTACTATAATTCATGCTATATTAGCATATTGATAAAACAGTCTAAACTCCTGATATTACTTCAAAATGGTTTCCTACAATTCTCTACCACAACTATAAATCACATATAGTAGGATATCAATAAATGCAACTTACATCACAAAGTTTCTAGTAAACAAAACTCAATTAATGGAATTACTGTCAAAAAGTTTTTACTAATGCTCTGAAAACAGAGATCTCTTAAGAATACAGATAAAAAATATTTAAAAACAAGTATATGGATAAAATTACATATTAAAACACAAAAATATACCTTTCATATTCACTGTAAGACACAATCAGGCAAGTAACTCATAAATAAAATTCCTTTTCAAAAAACCTAAAAGAGGTTCAGATGTTATAAATTTCTGATGTTCAGAAAGTATACACTACAGGCTGACTTCCATATCCATGGGATCTGCTTCTATGGATTTAATCATCAGTGGATAGAAAACATTTGGGGAAAAAACTGCATTAGTACTGAATATATACAGACTTTTTTCTTGTGATTAAGCCCTAAAAGGCACAGATTGACAACTATTTACATATCAATAACATTATATAAATATTATAAGTAATCTGAAAATAATTTAAAATTACATGTAAGAATGTAAATAGGTTATATGTGAATAAAAAGGGACTTGAGCAGCCTTAGATTTTGGTATTCACAGAGGGTCCCAGAACCAATCCTCACAAATAGAGAGATACAACTGTACTTCTTTCAAGTAACTGCTTATTGCACAAAACTAAAATGTTAAATTAGTTTACTAGAAAACCATAAAGAAACATAACATTTAAGAATTTTAAAAAAGGTTAGGAATGCAAAACAAGACCTGGTATAATGACTTTAAGAATTTTTTTCAAATACTCAAAGCAGAATCAACTTTTAACACTCAAAAATTATCTGTTCAAAGCCTGGAGCAGTGGCACAGGCCTGTAATCCCAGTGGCTCCCCTGAAGCAGGAGGATGGCAAGTTCAAAGGCAACCCCTACAACTTAGCGAGGCGCTAAGCAACTCAGTGAGACCCTAAATAAAATACAAAATAGGGCTGGGGATGTGGCTCAGAGGACAGAGCCTCTGAGTTCAATCCCCAGAAAAAAAAAATTATCTGTCCAACTTTGTGACTTCTTTATTATTTCTTTCTAGTTTTCGTTTTTTTCTTGCATGCTTCCCTGCCCACTTTTTTACTTTGATTAGTTTTAATTATAAGGTATTTGAAATGTCAGGATCCTATTACTTTCAAAAAAAAAAAAAAAACCTTTTCCCTTACCCACTTGTATATTTCCATAGCAAAGAAAGGGAGAGAAAAGAAAATCCCCCTCATAAAACATGGTATTACTTATTACTTAGGGTATACATATTTCTTTTTATATGGCAACTACAACTTAACCTGTATCTATATACAAATCCAGGGTAATCTGAAATTCAGATGTCTTCCATAAATCCTTTCACATTTCACTGCCAAGCACATATTTGGACCAAATTCCCTCCAAGCTAAATTCCAATGTATTTTTTCACCCTTTCATCTTCCCTGAGGTTTAACTTCTTTATTAAAATGTTACTTACACAAGTTACACATGACTATATAAAATAAAGCCAAATGAACTTCAGTTATTTCTTTTTTAATATTTTTTTAGTTGCAGATGAAAATAATACTTTTATTTTATTTTCATGTGGTGCTGGGGATTGAACCGAGTGCCTTCCACATGGGAGGCAAGCACTCTATCACTGAGCTACAACCCAGTCCGGAACTTCAGTTATCTTATCCTAGTCATCCCCTATCCCAAGTCCAGGTAACCATTATTATGAATTCAACTGACATTTTTTTATTGCTATTGTTTATGAAATAGGGATTGAACCTGTAGGTAATCTACCACTGAGCTACATTCCCAGTCCATTTTTATTTTAGTTTAGTTTATTTTGAGACAAGGTCTTGCTAAATTGCTCAGGCTGGGCTCAAACTTGTAACCCTCCTGCCTCAGACTCCCAAGTAGCTGGGTTTACAGACATGAGCCACCAGGACCAACCAACTTATATATTTCTAAAATATTTTTTTAAACTTTGCTTTATCTATTTATTTTTTAATTTGGTGCTGAGGATCAAACCCAGTGCCTCACACGTGGTAAATGCCCTACCACTGAGCCACAACCCCAGCCCCTTTAAAATATTTTTATACAGGCTGGAATTGTGGCTCAGCAGTAGAGCGCTCACCTTGCACAGGTGGGACCTGGGTTTGATCCTCAGCACCAAATAAAAATAAAGGCATTGTGTTGTGTCCATCTACATCTAAAAAATAAATATTTATATATATATATATATATATTATAAGTCTACATATATATGTACACAAAGGGTTTTTGATTACTTTATATAAATCAATGTCATTAAACAAATCATTCTATAATCATTTCCTTGATACAAGAATGTATTAGAGGGCTATGATTGTGGCTCAGTGGTAAAGCACTCGCCTTGCATGTGTGAAATACTGGGTTCAATTCTCAGTACCACATATAATAAATGAATAAATAAAGATCCATCAACAGCTAAAAAACTATTTTTTTAACAATATATTGGAAAGTTATTAGTGATTATAACAAATATCACAGTGTTCATTCCTTTTAATTGTTGGATCATGTCTATCACATGAACATATTGTATTTTATTTGGCTATTCCACTCCTGACGGGCATTTAAGAATGCATTTCACTGTCATGTATTTAAAAAATAAAATCAATTAAAAAAAAAAAAGATGCTTCCAGTTTTTTGCTACAATAGCCATCTATTTTATGCCTCCATGCATATTAAGGCAATTAATTCCCTAGGGCAGATAAGTAGGAGCAGAATTACTAGGTAATTCTTTTTTTCTTTTTAAGAATTCAATCTCCTTCCAAACTAACTCTATTAATCCTATCATCAAAATAGGAGAGTGGCATTACCCCTTTCAGACTGTCCCTTCTCTCCCTTATAAATTCAAAAAGTACCCCAGCTCAGCTACACAGCCTCTGCCAATCCCCTTCCATCCATTTAGAGCATGACTCCAGGCATTCAGAGACCCCACAAATTTAGGAAATTGAGGAATCCCCAAATTTAGACCAAAGAAAAGGGGGAATCATCAAGGCAATCAATCCCTGATAATACCCCCGACCCTGCTGCTAAAAAAGGATTCTGACCAGCCCAAGTAGAAAATTTAAATCCACTTTCCCACAGAAAAATTTACAAGATTATATTCTATAAAATCATGGTATAATTTTTCAAGTAAAGGTTAAGTAACTTTTTGATGACTGTCTTTAGAAATTATATATACATACACACACTCACACACACACATATATACATGAACACAAACACATATGTATATATATGTAAATAGAGCATGTGAGACAGACAGGCAAAAAGCCTGCTTGCTTCTATAGAAAGAAATGAGTCCCAAACAAAAACTTAAATCTGAAATTGGTCAACTAAGTCTGTAAATAATGCAACATGAATTTCTCATATAGTATTTTCCAGTTCAGACTGATCCAAATGTATAGGCTTTACCAGTTTCAATTCATTCACACAAGCTGATGAACATTCAGAGACTATTAATTTTAGTACAAAATGACATCTTAAAACAAAAAAATGGTTCAATCACTTACTACTCATTTGTCCTTGAGCAAATGATATTTTCTTCAATTTAAAATGGTAATTCCTATCTAACAGAGTGACAATAATTAGGGAATATTCTCAGATCTCTCACATAAAATGGAGATGATAACAATACCTACTAGAAAGATCAATGAGAAAATTAAATGAATTAAAAATATACAAAGTTGGTCGGGCATGGCAGTGCACTCCTGTAATCCCAGTGACTCAGGAGGCTGAGAGAGGAGGCTCACAAGTTCAAGGCCAGCCTCAACAACTCAGCAAAGCCCTGAACAACTTAGTGAGACCCTGTCTCAAAATTTATAAAAAATAAAAAGGGCTGGGGAATGAAGCTCAGTGATAATGTGCTCCTGGGTTAAATCCCCAGTATCAAACACACACACACACACACACACACACGTGTTAATATTTGCTATTATTATTATTTCTATTAATAAAGCCTCAGAATAGTGAAAATGAGGTTCCAAAATATAACTTCTAATTATCCAGGTTCTAAAATTGCATGCATCAGAATTTGAAGACATCAGATACTCCCTAAAATTACATCAAAATTAGACATACATACTATAAGGTCCTCCTCAATGGGATTCCCTACTGACAGATTCGCTCAACAGATTAGAGATTAAACTGCTCAAGTTAATCACTCTAGAGTTCATTTTACCTAGTTTTTGGCCACAGCCTAGTTCTATTTGGCATTTCTCCCACGTAGAGATTTTGGAAAGAACAGGCCTCATGGGGCTGGGAATGTGGCTCAAGCGGTAGAGCGCTTGCCTGTCATGCGTGCGGCCCGGGTTCGATCCTCAGCACCACATACAAAAAAACAAAAGATATTGTGTCCGCCAAAACTAAAAAAATAAATATTAAAAAATTCACTCTCTCTCTCTCTCTCTCACTCTCTCTTTAAAAAAAAAAAATTGTCATGTAGTCATTTAAAAAAAAAAAAAAAGAATAGGCCTCAGAGACACTGTATGCCAAATGACGTGATAGAATATAGACAGGGCCACCTCATTCTCTTAGAACAATGGCAAAAATGAAATGCAGTAAAATTTCAAGATTATTTTATATCAACCCAGAAAACTAAAATTAATAAGTACATTTATACAACTAACAGCCTGTAATTATAGGCTTAGAAAAATTAGACTCACCAAGGTTCATCAGTTGGTTCCCAACAAACGAGACACACACTACAAGTAAAACACATGGCTCTATCATCTCCAGATGAGGCAGGCTGCAAAATTATTGAGAGAAAGAAAGGGAGAAAGAGAGAGGCAGACAAACACAGACAGACACCCACACAGAAAAGATTAATAATCATTATTTAAATAGATTTTTAATACAAACTCTTTTTTAAGAGTTACTTAATTTTAAGTAAAACTCTATACTGAGTTAGCCTATACTATCAGGTCCCAACAACTCACTGAAACTCCAAAAGTTTAAGAATTAGACATTTTATATGAAAAGCAGTGTTTCATCAGAAAATAATCACAAAATCAAACATGAAAACACACACATACTCAATTCCTGACCTACTACCCTATATTTGTACTACTGAAGTATTTGAATTACAGTGCTGTGTATGAAAAGAACTAGTACAATTTATTTATAAAAACCGATTTTGAAACAAATATGTAAGAACAAAGGAAGCTAGTTGACCTAATTCATCCAATATTCTTTAAGATATATGGAACAAAATGCTATATATTTCAGTCAGATTTTGATATATACATATCAAAAAATTAAGTATTTTATAATATTTATTTCAATAAGTATTTCTATTAATGATAAAAACTACCATATAAATTATAATTTAATAATTAAAATAAATATATATCTATATATGTTTAAAAATTTTGCTTCTATACAGTTAGTACTCAAATATATAAAATTCTGATGACAAAACATGATTTCAATTATAACTGAAAACCAATATTAATATATTTGAGCTGGGTGCAGTGGTACACATCTGCAATTCCAGCAGGTCAGGAGGTTCAGACAGGAGGATAGAAAGTTCAGAGCCAGCCCCTGCAACTTAGCAAGGCACTAAGCAACTTAGCAAGACGCTGTCTCTAAATAAAATATTTTAAAAAGGGTTGGGGGACCTGGGGTTGTGGCTCAGTGGTAGAGCACTTGACTAGCACATGCGAGGCCCTGGTTTGAATCCTCAGCACCATATAAAAATAAATAAATAAAATAAAGGTATTGTGTCCAACTACAACTAAAAAAAAAAAAATTTAAGAAAGGGGGTTGGGGATGTGACTAGTTGGTTAGGTACACCTGGGTTCAATCTCCAGGATCATAAATAAATATATACATATTTGAGCACTTACTTTAAAGATAGAATTTATTACACATTTTAAGAGACTAAGAATAATCAGTAGAATTTATTACACATTTTAAGAGACTAAGAATAATCAGTCCCTAACACAGGCAGGAGATTATAGGAAAATTTTGATCTGATCTCTTTTCTGAGACGAATTGTAATGAACAACAATAACTCAAAAGAAAAAAATAACAGGGCAGCCCTTAAGAGAGATCCTTTTTATCTTGAGGGAGGAGGGGGGATGACATGGACCGTGGTACTGGGGACTGACCCAGGGCTTTGTGCACACAAAGGACACAGTCTATTACTGAGTTACATCCCCAGCCCAATAGAGACTTCGAAAATAACACCAAATTAGAAGAAGGTAAGCTGTTAGAAAAAAATGTGCACATTCAATACTTATTATAGGGAAATAATTACAGAGATTCTAACTGACCAGTCTCCAATATTACTTTTTTTTTTTGGGGGGGGGGCGGGTACCAGGGATTGAACTCAGGGGCACTTTACCACTGAGCCACATCCCCAGCCCTATTTTGTATTTTATTTAAAGACAGGATCTTACTGAGTCACTTAGCACCCCGCTTTTGCTAAAGCTGTTTTGAACTCGTGATCCTCCTACCTCAGCCTCCTGAGCCCCTAGGATTACAAGTATTTGCCATGACACCCAGCTCCAAACTTATTTTTACTAGAAATTTGACCATTTTGAAGAAAACTTGCAATACTTGGTTTGGGGGGTTTCCATTAAGGTACTCAAAACACTTGAATATTAGAATAAAAAGAATAATCATCTTTCCAAATCTCTGTGAAATAGCTATAACAAATATTTCCTGAATTCTACAGTTGAATAAGCATGTTTTGCACAAATTGACATTTCTTAGTAAATTAATGGTAAGACATTCTATACTACTCAGCTGAAATACACTATTACTTGAAAGAAGCTAAAATAATTTTTCTTGCCTTCCCTCTACTTCAGTTCAGTGAAGATTTCTATAATGCCCCATCCTCATATCTTTCTATCATGCTAATCATTACACTGTACACCCCTCTCTTTTCCTGAATACAACTAACTGTTTTTTTCTTGACTAAATTGTTCCTCTATCAACACACACACACAAAAAACTGCATATACACCATTACAACACTGGAATAAATGCCTACATAACTTCTTAATCAACTGTTCAATAACTGTTGTACTGTACTATCAGCAATGCTGCCTCTATAATTATCTGGTATATGAATAATTTTTATCTCAAAATTTAAATTCCAAGAGCAACTGTGATTACCCTAAGCTTCTACTACTGTTATGAATGAAAGTCAAAATCTAAAAATAAAATACTTATCCAAAGAGAATATTTTCCAAAAAGCAAGCCAGAAAATACTGCCAATTTGGTGCTTAAATTTTATATCAAATTTAAAAGAAAATACTTAAATATGAAGTAATTAAATTCTTAGTTACTTTTAACAATAGATTTTTCCTTTTCATAAGCAATACAGAACACAGGAAATATTATTGCCAGTCAACATCATACAAAGGTTATACATCATAATCAAAACTCACATATATGTATACAAACAGGCACATATCTAGAATACACAAAATAAGTTTTTGAAAAAATTACTAAAATGTTGATTATTTTACTGAAGATAACAATGGCATATGGAAAAAAATATTTTTGATAGTGTTTCTTACCTGATGATAAAATCCAGCTTGAGCCATGGGATCTGGTTGTGCCCACCTATAGCCTACATGAGGCCATGAGGTAAATGTCTCCCGTCTATTAGCTTCACTATACATCAATGATCTAAAAGTAAACATATATCATATAATTGAACTTAGGCATCAAAATATAGAGAAACTCCTATTTAACATGCAGAAACGTTTTTCAGAGTTCAACAAAAACTGGAAATGGTCTACTGAATAAATTTAAATTTTAAACTAAAAATGATCACTTTAGGACTTTCTCTTAAACAGAGTAGGGAAAAACAAAATCTGATCAGTGGGTATTGCTGTTAAATGATTCCACAGGTAGACTAAATTAGCCAATTTTGAGCAATTAGCAAGCAGAAAACAGAAAATGTGAAAATGAAAAGGCAGAAAGCCCCATGCTTTCAACACATGCCAAATTTTGCATAATTGAATAAAACTGCAACCAAAGTAATAGTGAGTTTTTTTCCTCAAATATACTGAGGAAGTGTTATTTTATTTTGATTTGCTTTTCATTTGTTTGTTATTGTTGTTGTTGTTGTTTTAATTTTAGATGGACACAATACCTTCACTTATTTTGGGGTTGGGGGGGTACCAGGGATTGAACGCAGGTGCACTCAACCACTGAAGCACATCCATAGCCCTGTTTTGTATTTTATTTAGAGACAGGGTCTCACTGAGTTGCTTAGCACCTTGCTTTTGCTGAGGCTGGGTTTGAACTCATGATCCTCCTGCCTCAGCCTCCCAAGCCGCTAGGATTATAGGCATGCAGCACTAAGTCTAGCCAATACCTTTATTTTTATTCATTTATGTTTATGCGGTGCTAAGGATAAAACCCAATGCCTCACACATACTAGCCCTAGCCACAACCCTAGCCCCTTTGTTTTTTTAAGTAGAAAGCAATTTTCTGTTCTTTGACCATAGAAATCCTTTCCCAGGAAAAACAGTACTCTCCAGGGATTTATCAAAAAATTAAATCCTCACAGGTTTTCATATTAAAATATACTAGCTTACTTGGAACTAAACTGTAACTTAAAAGCACAAGACTATTTTTTAATAGTTTGACTTTTTAAAGTCAAGTCCAAAGGGATTCAAGTAAAGAAATTACTGATAAGAACAAGTTACTCTTCCTAACACAAACTTGTAACTGATAACAGCAAGGGGGAAAAAAGGACAAAGAGGTAAAAGTCATCAAAAAGAGACCAGATACATAGTTCTCTTAAATTCTTCCCTCAAATTAATTAGTACACAATTTTCTATAATATTTACTAGCGAGCTTATATTTACACATAATTGTATTCTGGATTTAAAAAGGGTAGAAGGATGGGCTGGGGCTGGGGCTCCTTACTTGCCTAGCATGTGTGAGGCCCTGAGTTCAATTCTCAGTACCACGTATAAAAAAATAAAATAAAGGTCCATCAACAACTTAAAAATTTTGTTTAAAAAAGGTAGGAGGAGGTCTTAATGGTTCAGGATTTGTCAAACATGCACAAGGCCCTGGGTTCAATCCATTATTTAAAAAAAAAAAAAAATCTTATGGGTTAGAAAACCATTTTCATTCACAGGTTATAAATCTTCAGAATTGCTCCTAGAACACAAAACCAGTCTCATTTACTTATACTACCACTAGACTCTAACTCAACCTTCAACAGACCCAAGTTCACCAAAGTCCTCATAATGGTGCATGCCTATAATTCCAGAGACTCAGGAGGATAAGCAGGAGGATCACAAGTTCATAGCCAGCCTCAGCAATTTACTGTGGCCCTAAGCAAATAAGTGAGATGCTGCTCAAAATAAAAATAGGAAGGGTTAGGGATGTGGCTCAGTAGTTAAGTGCCACTGGATTCAATCCTCGGTAGCAAAAAAAAATAAGTCCTCATAAGATTCTGCATTTTTTTAACTCTTTTGGGTTTTTTTGGACATACTATATTTATTTTTATGTGGTGCTGAGGATTGAACTCAGTGCCTCATGTGTGCAAGGCAAGCCCCAGCCCCCTGCAATTCATTTTTAATGAAACAAACACTACATTAAATTAGTATTCGGAGCTGGACACTGTGGCGCATGCCTATAATCCCAGTGGTTCGGGAGGCTGAGGCAGGGGGATCATGAGTTCATAGCCTGCCTCAGCAAAAAGCGAGGCGCTAAGCAACTCAGTGAGACCCTATCTATAAATAAAACACAAACAAAAAAAAAGTCTAGGAATATGGCTCAGTGGTTGAATGCCCCTAAATTCAATCCCCGGTACCCGCCCCAAAAAATTAGTACTCGGGACATTTTAACATTCCCAAAAACAATGAAAATCCTATCTGATGAATGCATTTCCCAAAATATGACATTTATCACAGCTTCAACTGATTTCTTTAAAAAGAAACCCTGCAACTATTTGCAAAGAAAATAGTTCTGCAGGGATGCATGTTTTATGATATCACTATAGGCATTGCTCTTAGATAAGAAAAGCTTGTTCAAATTATGTATTTTTTCTTTCTCCCATTTCCAAACATATTCTAAAGCATATTTCATGGACAGTTATATCAATTATCACCTGAAACTCAATTTAAAAGCAACAATCTCTATATTTTGTCCAAAAAGATAGAGACAGCAATATTGCTCTAGAATATAATATTCTTCTCGATAGTTAATGTAATTACTGAGTCATTTATGTAATAAAACCACTTAACAAACACAAATAGGAAAACTAAGCAAAGTAACAGTTTGCCAAAAGATAAACTATTAAATGTTGATACACTTTAAATAAAGGTATTGTGTCCATCTACAACTAAAAAAAAAAATTATTTTTTAATTTTTTAAAGTGAATTCATTTTATAGTGCCTTTGGTAACATCAGCATGAATTACTTCACAAAAATGTATATAGGGCTGGAGTTGTGGCTCAGTGGCAAAGAGCTTGCCTAGCATGTCTGAGGCTCTGGGTTCAATCCTTAGCACTGCATGAAAAAAAAACAAAATTAAGGTGTTATCCATCTACAACTACAAAAATAATATTTTTAAATGCCTAGACAGTTTCAAATCCCATTCAATGGAAATGTGCACATGTAAAATGCTACATGAAAAAGCAGATGTGAACATCTATCTAATGAAAATCGTTACATTTTAGCCAGGCATGGTGGCAGACACCTGTAATCCCAGCAGTCAGGACGCTGAGACAGTAGGAAGGCAAGTTCAAAGCCAGCCTCAGCAAGGCGAGGCAGTAAGCAACTCGGTGAGACTCTGTCTCCAAAATACAAAAAAAGGGGACTAGGGATGTGGCTTAGTGGTTGAGTGCCCCCGAGTTCAATTCCTGGTACAAAAAAAAACCTGTTACATTTTATACTACAGTAAAGCATACCTAACTTTAGTACCTACTACGGATTGAATCCAGGGCACTTTACCACTTTAGGGTATATATCTATCACTTGTCCCCCACACCTCCATTTTTTTTCTTTTATTTCTCCCTTTTATTTTCTTTTTTTTCCTCCCTTTCTTTTTGTTTGAGACAGGGTCTTGCTAAGGTGGTAAGGCGAGCCTCAAATATGTGCTACTATTCCCTAAGCCTCCCAAGAAGCTGGGATTACATCTCACTGCTACTCTGCTCAGCTAAAACTTTAGTACTTTTAACAGAATCTGACAGATATCATTTCAAATAGCACATCATTTAAGTTGTTAAAGAAATGCTCTTTCTTTCATTTTACACAAAACAGAGCCTCAATAAATCTCCTGAAGAAAATGATCACTGAGCTATGATTTTTACAATACTGTTTGAATCCAGGAAAGGACAGATATTAATTCTTCATTGTTTTTCTTTAGAAAATAATAGCTAACAACATTTTGTTTTTAATCATTTTTTAAATTTGTTAGAATTTAAAAATTATCTCAAAGGGCACAATATTTTATCAATAGCAAAGTAATTCTTACATTTTGAATAGTTACGATGACTTTGTTTATATGAATCAAGTTTTCAAAATATTTTTAAGTTTTTTATCATAATCACATTTGATAGTAATTTTTAGTTAATCCAAAAACTAAAAATTCAATCTATCACCTCTCTTTGTAAGCAAAACTCATACCTGTCTACAGAACGGCCTGGCCCCACTCCAAGTTCTGGACGTGCACTAGGTAAGAGGTAAGACAATCTGTCCATCACTGAGGACGCCACAGGTAAGGCAGCAACATTTTGATTTATTTTCTTGAGTTCATTTACAATGGCACTGGCAATGGACTTCAACACATGATGAGGAAGATGAAATGTAACTGTGGCCCACTGAAAGAAAATAAGCAAAGGAAACATACTCAACAATTTAACCAAAAATCACGACTTAACCTAATTCTTTATTTGATAAGATTATCACCCTCAAATAGGTTTACTGCATTAGTTTATTATTGACAGAAGGAGTTTACTGTTATGTTTAAAAAAAAAAAAAACCTCTTATTGAAACAAGTCAAACATGAAAGCAAACTGTCCACAATAGATGAACAATTAAAAAAATGTAGTACTCCAGAATACAGCAGTTAAGAAGGAAGTTCTGCCATTGGTGACAACATGGAGAAACCAAGAGGACATTATGCTAAGTGCAGTAAGCCAGGCACAGAAACATAAATACTGCATGATCTCAAATGCAGAACCCAAAACAGTTTAACTCCTAGAAGCAGAGAGTAGATGGGTAGTTACCAGAAGCTGAGGTGGGTGTATGGAGATGTTAGTCAAAGGGTACAAAGTGTCAAAGAATAAATTTCGGTGACATTAGAACATGATGAGCTCAAATAATAATGTATATTTCAAAAACTGCTAGAAGAGCAGATTTTGAACATTCTCACCATAAAGGAATGATAAATGGTAAGATAATGTCAATTAGTTCCATTTAATCTTTTCACAATGTATTCATATATCAAAATATCATACCATATCCCATAAATATATACAATTATTTATCAATTTAAATTATTTTTAATTTTTTAAAAATTTTAATAAAACCTCAACTAATTACCCTGAAAAAGACGGTTTAAAACTGAATGGTAGCAATTTTCTTTTATATCCTACCACAATTAAATGATACTAAAAGCATCTGTCATTTTCCATATTCACCTTGTATAAACATAACATTAAAGAACAAAGTACACAGATATATCCATTCATAAGAATATTTTTGAACAATTACTATTACTGGTGTACATGAGTATTCAGCCCAGCTTAGCAAATGCTTTTGGGTTTGTTTGTTTGTTTTCTCTTTTTTCTTTTTTTTGTGGTGGTACTGGGGTACCCAGAGCTTTGTGCATGCAAGGCAAGCACTCTACCAACTGAGCTATATCCCTAGCCCATGCATATGTTTTTGTTGCTGTCATCATCATAATCCAGTGAGTAGCTAAAGGCATAGGCTTTGAAGTCACACAGACTTGAATTTTCAGCCCAAATTCACTAAAAACAATATACAATAAATGTCTATCCCAATTATTTATTTATTTTTTTAAACATTTTTTTATTTTTTGGAAGTAGTTGGAAACAATACCTTTATTTTATTTATTTATTTTTATGTGGTGCTGAGGATCGAACACAGGGCCTCACATGTGCTAGACCAGAGCTCTACTGCTGGGCCATCACCCCAGCCCCCCAATTATTTAATATTGTTTTGTTGTTGTTGTTGATGGACCTGTATTCATTTATTTGTATGCGGTTCTGAGAATCAAACCCAGTGACTCACACATGCTAGGCAAGCACTCTCCCACTGAGCCACAACCTCAGCCCCCAATTATTTAATATTCTAATAACTAAAGAAGTCACACAGCTAGAAAAAAAAAAGTAAAAGAAAAAAACTGGACTAAAAAAAGCTAAATATGAGACTAGGAATATAGCTCAGTTGGTAGAACACTTGCCTTGTATGCACAAGGCCATGGATTCAATCCCCAGCACTACAATAGTTAGATTTATTTTTTTTATTATTTTTTTAAAGCTAAATATTTCTCTCCCAAAGAAATAAGTCTATAAAGTAATTTCATCTTTACATCTTGTGCTTAGATAAGTTGGAATGGTTTCCACTCTGTGTAGTATACTCTAGGCAGTCTAGCAAATTACTATTTACACCTTTGTAACTGGAAAAACTTATGACCAAAAATATGACTTGAACTGCCACAAAATAATAAAAAAATAAGAACATTTCACCAGATTTCTATATCTAGCCTGTTCATAGATACAAAGCCTCTTCATCGAAAGGTAGGCTGCCTTCCCTTGAAAAGGGGTACTATGATAATACCCCAACTATATAATATAAATCATACTCTGAGTTTTTGCCAAAGAGACTTGTGGGCATTCACCACAAGTGACTGTACTAGTCTTTCAGGCATTACAAAAAAGTGGCTCTGAACTGACCTAAAACATGATGTGGTCATCAAACTAAACACTTACAACAATTGTATGATTAACAGGCACAAAGCTGTCTCAGAGAACTATAAGTCTACAAAACCACACTGTAGTTAGTTCTATAGTTCCTGAATGCTTAATTAGAAGATCTAGAGAAAAAGCAACTGGAAAAATCTGCACATTAGCTCTTTGCTCCACTCTGAGGACCATTAAAGTAGGAAAGGTCAAGAAGCCATCACTAGAATTATCCTTCTCCACTAGGATATGCCACAGCATTACCATATTCCTATGAAAATTTCTGAGATTAATGTGTCTATAAGAGACTTGAAAGATAATGATGGTGATCACCCAGTCTCATCTCCATCTAACTAGCCTGTTTTGCCTATGCAGAATGTAAATAGAGTTTAAAGAATGACCCTGGATTGTAAACTACCAGGTGGCAAAGTCAAATGCAGGTGCTGTCCCAGATGAGGCATTTTTATTGAAGCAAATCAACAAATTTCCTAGATTCTGGTAGGCAGTTATATATTGATATTAAGGACTTACCCAAAAAGTCTGCTTTTACCTGGCAGGAACAACAATAGATCTTCATAATCTTAACCCCAGGACTCTATCTCATGTTCTTTACCATACCCATAATGTAATCTGCAGAAATTCTAATCATCCTAACATCTTGTAGATCACTTGCACTGGTGGTGATAAGGAGAAAGTTAACTAGAAATTTATGCTTTAGTAAGATACTTGCAGAGAAGATCAATAGTTTCCAGAAAAAAACTCACAGTCCTGCAACTGTGGTCAAGTTTACAGAGATTAAGTAGACTAAACATTTCAGTATATTCTCTCCAAGGTGAAAGACAACTTGCTACAGCTTATAAAACCACTCAGATAATAAAACACAGGATGCTTAGTAGGTTTAAGTCAATCTTGGAGCCAATATTTAGCCTATCAAAACTTGCTACACTGACCTTACACATCAAGCAGTACATAAGGTTGCTAATTTTAAGTGGGGCACAGTCGAGAAGTTCTGCAACAAGTCTACTTCATAGTTCAAGATGCTCTAACATTTTTACTTTAAGAGCAAATTAAATGACAATGACACTAAAAGCCTCTGTGGCGGGCTGGGGTTGTGGCTCAGTGGTAGAACACTTCCTACCGCTTGTGAGGCACTGGGTTCAATCCTCAACATCACATAAAAATGAATAAATAAAAAATAAAGATACTGTGTACATCTACAACTAAAAAAAAAATAATTAAAAAAAAAAAGTTTCTGTGGCAAATTCTGTTGCTGTAAAGAGCCTCTGGCAACCTGAACTGGGACAATTCCAAAACTGAATGCTAGAGTCTTAAAGCAAAACTGTGCCCACTCATGGAAATAACTATATTGAGAAAGTCCCTGGCTTCTTCCCAGATATACATTAATCCCATCATGAACTAGGTGTTATCTGATATACCAAACCATAATTTGGGGCATGAGCAACAAGTTCTTTCATATGTTGTCTTAAAGAGATCAGTCTTGAGAAAGTCTTAAAAAGGCACAAGTTGAATAAAAGCAAGTGGCTCAGACTTCTAGAATAACTACTACTACTGCATGTTTCCCCCTTGTTCCACATTGATAGCTTCATAGGGAACTCCTTATGATGAGATAATCTGAGGGGGAAACAACCTTGGCCCTGATTCACAGATGGTTTTGCACAAGATGCTGGTATCATCCACGTGTGATGACTACAGAATTATTGCACCAATCAGAAGGAAAAAAGTAAATCTCACTGGATACTACTTCAACCCATTTGTTAAAAGTTGGCCAGAAGTGAAGATCCTCAATGACTAACAGCTTATGTGTTGGCTCGATGGTAAGGCACTTGGAAATATCAGAAATAGAAGACTGTTAACAAGGACGCCAAGGGTAAAAGTCTACAGACAAATTTCAACAATAAACAGTATGAAAATATTTGTGAAATATGAATGCTCTGCAAAAGACACCAATACAAGAGGAAATGATTATATGTATATATGTGTGTGTGTGTGTGTGTGTAATCTACACATCAGTCAGCCTTCTCCACAGCCAGTACTATTCAATGGTCCTGTACACAAAAGGCCATGGCAAAAGATGAAGGCCAGGTATGACAACATGAACTTCCTTTCACCAACACAAACCAAGAGAGTGGTATGACTTAGGGGGAACAGCCAGCTATCTGATAGCGGGGCACCTATACAGGAATCCTTCAGTCATATATTAGGCAGCAATTTCTCTTCATTGTAACAGATGTGCATTGTTGATAGTGCATTCACCTGTTCTGCCCACAACACTTCTGCCATTATATCATTGCAGGTGGAATGACTAACAGAATGTCTTATGCACCATAATGGTACCCCAGACAACTTTCCTTCTGACCAAGGAAAGCATTTCAAAGAAAACAAAATTGCAATAATGGACTATTGCCCATAAAACTTACTGATCTTATCACATACAGAAGGAGTTGGCCTGACAGAAAAGTGCAATATATGTACACAGCCTACTAACAACTCATTTTCAACACTAACTGGGAGAGACACCAGAAGTTTGGAGTTCCACATCACTAGATGAAGTACACGCTTCAAATCAACAAAAAAAAATATCATAATATCGTTTCTCCCAGCATGATCCCTATTATACCTAATAAAAGCCATTCAGATTTTCTTTCTTTCTTCCTAATATTTTTTTAGTTTTCAATGGACCTTTATTTTTTAATTAGATGCGGTGCTAAGAATTGAATCCAGTGCCTCACCACTGAGCCACAACCCTTACCCCTTTCTTTCTTTCTTAAGTTCTATAGGTCTTACTTCCTAAAGCAGGAATATTTTACCAGGGTTACAACAATGATTCCATTGAACTAGGTGTTGAAACTGCTATGAAAAGCAAAGAAGCATTTATTCTATTGGTCAAATAAAAGCTGGCTATTCCCCCTAAGACATACCCCTAGCCTGGTTTATCATGGTGAAAGAAAGTTCACATCGTCATACCTTGTTTGACTGAAACACAAACAAGGGGATATTGGGTTGATTCTGACTAAAAGGCAAAGAGAACTTAGATAAAACCCAAGAGATTTTCTAGGATGCCTCAGAGTACTTCTGTGTTCAATGGTAAAAGTTTATGAAAAATTACAACAACCTAAAAAACACAGCAACACTGAAGATTCAGATTGTTCAGGAATGACAATACTACACACATAAAAACATAACGGTGTTATATATATGATTTTTTTGTGTTGTTAATTTAATCTTTAAGTAACTCAGTTCTGTTACCTAAATAGTAAGACCATGACTAAATTTTAGAAGTAGTTAATATCATCTAGGGGAGGGTAAAATATCTGTTGAAACTTTTTGTCTCATTTTTCTAGAATAGAGAATCTTTCCTTGTAACAAGGATCAATGCATCTTGTTATGAAAAAAAAAAGTATGATCTTTCTGTGTGTATGTGCTGTTGTTGTTTTGTTTGTTTTGCTTTTGTTTTGTTTTTTGTGATGCTGGGGATCAAACCCAGGGTTTTGTGCATGCGAGGCAAGCACTCTACCAACTAAGCTCATTTAGAAACTGTATATGGGAAAAAATAAGAAATATAAACTATGTATGGAGACAGAGCAGACTGTGCCAATTATTAAATTGATGTCTCTCAGCTTCTGCTCTATCATATTGGGGCTGAGGCAAATATATTTCTTGTCAGTTTCCTGTCGACAGGAAAACAGAAGAGAAACTAGAAAGTGTGATGAAGGGAGAAAGACTTGTTCCTTGGTATTAGGAGTCATTATTATCACCAATGATTCAGGGAACAACCTGGTGGTAGGAGTTGATTCTGGGCAGTCTCACCATTTGTGTTTTGTTTTTTTAACATTCCCAAAAGGGGTCTCATAGAGTTCCCTTAAAGGTACTACCATCAGCTACATAGCACCTCTCTTCAGAGACTGAGTCCCAATTCAACAAGGTCCTCCTCCGAGCACTTTCTCCACAGAAGTCTAAGTCCAGATCCATGGAGTCTATTCTCTAAGCGTCTAGATTCTGATTATCCTAACCTCTTTCTCTTTGTTCTTCTATACAGAAATGCAAGCTGCTTCCTGTAGTTACCATCTCTGTGTTACTCAGGATGTCCTTTATACTTTACGGTTCGCAAAAACTGTAAATCAAATCCTCACAAAAAAAAATTCCCTCTGCAGAAATTCATAGTACGGTTTCTGCTTTCCTAAACAAAACATTCCATTAATGGAGTATGGATTAATAAAATCAACCTCAAAATAAAATTCAATGCAAGGATTTTAAAAAATCAGCCAGATGTGGTGGTACACACCTGTAATCCCAGCAAATTGAAAGGCTGAGATAGGAGGATTCCAAGTTCAAAGCCAGACTGGGCAATTTAGCAAGACCTTTTCTCAAAACCAAAAGTAATACAAGCATTCAGTGGTACAGAAACCATGCATTCAATCCCCAGTATCACACAAACACACACACACAAAAAAAAAAAAAAGAACAACAACAATGCAGATGATTTCAGGATTGGTATGCAAATACCCAAAATACAGTGAAATAAAGTAAGGTATATTTCAATATTTAGTATAATTACAACCATACTTGAAAAAAGATTTAGCTTTGATCATCGGCCTTATATCCTTCAGTATAAAAGGCTTCTATATATTATATTTACAACTCAGAGAAGCCTTAGCAGGGCACAATAGCACACACCTGTAACTGCATCTACTCATGAGGATACAAGTTTGAGGCCAGTGTGAATAACATAGCAAAACCCTGTCTCTAACGAAAACTTTAAAAAGGGCTGGAGATTCGGGTTAAGGGCCCCTGGGTTCAATTCCCAGTACCCAAAAAAGAGAGAAATTTACAACAAGAACAGTTTCAGAAGAGAAGGGAAATGAAATGCAAAAGGATGGAGGTATTCATTCTATTATAATCCCAAACAAGGTAAAAAAAAATTTTTTTTTTGTTTCTTACCTTAGCAACTTTATGGTTTGCTGCAGTCTCATGAGATGTATTTTTTAAACCATCTTTGAGCTGTGTGATGAACAAATCATAACCCTCTGTACTGGAAACATCTACCTTTTCTAAACACGCTGATAAAAGTTGCTGTGCCTAAGTAAAAAAGATGATCACAAAAAATTAAACACAACAAAACAAAGTTAAATTCAAATCCTCAATCAGATATTTTGACTTGTGATGGTTATGACAGGTACTATAAAAAACTTACCTACTTTTAATTCTATTACACAAACCTAAATTATTATACAATAGCTTAAAGGGCTTGTTATTCAGAATAATGCCATTTGGTAAAGTTTCAATACACATCATTACAAACCAAATCAAGAAAGAAAAATGAACAAGCTAAAACCATAAGCAAAAATCAAACAGGTAAAATTTTAAAGAGATACACAAAGTTCTCCAATGAGCTTTAAATACTGAAAACTATGCAAAGTTATTCAGCAAGTAATAAGAAATATTACTCACATCTTCAATATGAACCATTTAATCGAACTATATGGCTGATTTAAGAAAAAGAATACCCATACCAATCATACCAAACCCTATACTTCAGGGAAGATAGTGACAAATTACTGTAATGCAGTGAATGATGCCTAGAATGGTGGAATGTCTACGATGAATATTATGTGAACAATGGGCTTGCAATTGCACGACTCTAATCCCAGCTGCTTAGGAGGCTAGGCAGGAGTAGAGTTCAAAGCCAGCCTCAGCAATGATGAGGTACTAGGCAACACAGTGAGACTCTGTCTCTAAGTAAAATTCAAAATAGGGCTGAGGATGTGGCTCAGTGGTTGAGTGCATCAGAGTTCGATCCCAGGTACACTTCTCCCCCCTCGCAAAAAAAAAAAAAAAAAAAAAAAGTAGAACCATTTGTCCAAAGATTTTAGACATGCCCCCAGTCTCAGATATTCCAGTAACAAAAGGATATCTGTTTTGAAACTTAAACTTTCAGCAACATGCTTTCAATATTGACATATAATAGACCACTGCTGTATGACATAACTGTGAAATGTAAGTGAATACATTTTAGCATTTAAAAGAAAAAGCCTAACCAAAGAAAAAATGCAAATAGAAACAAGTATACTATGCTTAAAATTCACACATCAATGTTTTTGCATCCTAAAAACAGGAAGTATATTATAATAATTTTATAAACTAATCATATGTATCAACTGCAAAATAATTAATAAACAACAGTGAGCATAAATATAATTTCTCACTTTATTATGAATACAGCATTATCATCATTTACATTCTATTTAAGATGATTCAAAATCCAATTATTTCGAAAAATGCTTTCAAATTACATTATGCAAATAGCAACCCACACAAAGAACAAAATTAAGTTGGGATAAACTTAAAAATTAAGTAACATGCCAGGCACAGTGGTGCATGCCTATAATCTCAGCTCTTAGGAGGCTAAGGCAGAAGGATGGCCACTTCAAACAGTTTGGGAAACTCAGAAAGACCCCATCTCAAAATAAATTTTATTTTTAATATGTTTTGGTAGTTGTAGATGGACAGAATGCCTTATTTTATGTATTTATTTATTTATTTTTATGTGTTGAAGACTGAATTCAGTGCCTCACACATGCTAGGCAAGAACTCCACCACTGAGCTACAGCCTCAGCCCTCAAAATAAATTTTTTTTAAAATGCTGCAGATGGCCAGGCACTATTGCACACTTTAATCCCAGCGGCTCAGGAGGCTGAGGCAGGAAGATCATGAGTTCAAAGCCAGCCTCAGCAATGGTGAGGCACTAGGCAACTTAGAGAGACCCTGTCTCTAAATAAAATACAAAAAAGGGCTGGGGATGTAACTCACTGCTTGAGTACCCCTGAGTTCAATCCCCCATAGACCCACCCCACACCCCCAAAAAAGTGCTGCAGATGTAGCTCAGTTGTTAAGGCTCTGGGTTCAATCTCCAGGGCCACACACACTGCACACACACACAAAAAAAATAAAATAAAAAATAAATAAAAATAACAATAATGAAAATTTAGAACTATAGAAAAACACTTATGGATGTAATTTAAAACTGGGGTTATTAAGACATGATACATAGCAAAGATTACTGGTTTTTCAATACAGAATCCTCCCATTTTTAATATTAAAAAATAAATAAATAACAAACCACCTCTTTCCCTAACCCCTCTCATGTTCACAGAGCCACAATGGGATGAATACAAAAAGAGTACAGGGCAGAGTAAGAAAGAAAACAAAAACAGATGAGAGAAAGAAAACAGAAAAGGGAAGACAGAAATAAAGTGAGAAGAAATCTGCTCATGTGCTCTTTGGATTTGTGCTCTCCCTTTCCCTTGACTAAAAAATGAGACCTGAAGCAGTTGTCTAAAACTCAGGAACTAACCTCAGTTTTCAAATTACCAAAGCCAGCCCTACACTTAGCCCTAAACTGCTACCACAAATAAATCATCTTGTTTAATAAGCCACTACATTCTGAGGTCTCTGTTATAGCTATTTAGCTTGTTTTGATTCACAGTTCACATCTAAAATAACATTTCAAAGAGTACTAATTAATTATGCTGAGGAAAGACAAATATTATTTAAAATGGTGATTGATAAGAATTCTTGTTTTATTTTGTTGAGCACCCATGGGTGCTCAACCACTGAGTCATACCCCCAGCTCTTTTTATATTTTATTTGAGACAAGGTCTCACTAAGTTGATTTGGATCTAGCTCAGTTACTGAGTATGGCTTTGAACTCTCAATCCTCCGGCCTCAGTCTCCCAAGCTGCTGGGATTACTGGAATGTGCGCAGCAATTGGTGGTTTTTAATATGGATACCTATCCTTGAAGGACAACTTAATTTCATTTAACATCTAATAGATTGGAAATCACATTAAGAGATACTTATTTCAACTTACCTCTGTAACGGGCAGTTCAAGTTGAACCACATCATCCTGCTTTGAAACTGGTGTTTGCAGAGCAGTGTCTAACAATAAGATTCCATTAAGGTCCTTCCTACAACCTACTGCATAATCATCCACAAATATAACTTTATCCACAGCAGAAATATACTGACATTTCACCTGTCCACCTGGTTTAGCTGTCAAAAGAACAAAAATTAAACACTTAAAATGTTAAAACCAATAGTCCATAAAAAATGTTTTTGTGGTAACTACATATAATATATAATCCTGGACTAGAAAAAAATGCTCTAAAAGACATGACTGGGACAAATGATTAAAGTGGAATATGTACTAGAAAGTGTCAATGTGAAATTATAAATACTTAACAACTACATTGCTATTATGAAAAGAGAATATCACTGCTTTAAGAAATAAACACAGAGGGGCTGGGGATGTGGCTCAAGCGGTAGCATGCTCGCCTGGCATGCGTGCGGCCCGGGTTCGATCCTCAGCACCGCATACAAACAAAGATGTTGTGTCCGCCGAAAACTAAAAGAAAAAAAATAAAGGGGGAGTTACTTCTGAGGGTGCATGCCTGTAATACCAGCAGTTCAGGAGGCTGAGACAGGAGCGGTCTCCAATTGCCAGATACAAATAGATACCCCAAAGCTACACCCCAATTCCCACTTCTTTCAACCTCGCCCTACCATTTCAGTCATCACTCAGTTAATCCCTATCAGGGGNAAAAAAAAAAAAAAAAAAAAAAAAAAAAAAAAAAAAAAAAAAAAAAAAGAAATAAACACAGAAATAGTAGGATTAAACAGGTCTGATACATGCAAACAACTCTCAAAGAGAATAAAGTAGTTATGTGTGTATATATGTGGGAATGAAAAATAAATGTGAAATATTTAAAACTGGTAGGAACTGGGTAAAGGATAAAGGGAAGATTTTTGTACCATATTATTCTTGCAATTTTCCTCTAAGTTGAATTATTTCAAAATTCAATTGTTCAAAACAAAATTTTTTTAAATTAGCTATTTTCTGTTATTTCTTCAAAGTTCAATAAACATAAAGTCAACATAGACTTTATGCTTACTAGAAAATTACCTCCAAAGTTCTTGAGGGCTTTATTATCTGAGATTACATTATGAAAAGTATTTTTTTCACAACCTAAATTATGAGAATTAGAAAAGCCCCTGATTCAACTACCACTGAGAAGACAGAAACCTACCACTGAGAAGACAGAATCCTACCACTGAGGATCAATGCTGACTAAAATTCTGAGTTAACACCAGAGAGGTAATGAGAAATGGAAAAGCCACCGAGCACACCATAAAATTTCATAACAAGAATTTCAAGCATTAGAAGCTTCAAATGGAATTTTAAAAGTTATGAAAAAAGATAACATTTATTTTACATTTAAGTCTATAAAAACATTTACAAGATCAATGTTATCTTTATTCTATAAATACAGAGTGTCTCTAAGGGCACTTTTTTAATATATATATTTTTACTTGTAGACAGACACAATACCTTTATATTATTTATTTATTTTTATGTGGTGCTGAAGATCCAACTCAGTGCCTCACAAGTGGTAGGAAGTGCTCTACCACTGAGCCACAACCCCAGGCCTATAAGGGGACTTTTTGGGTATGGGGGAAAATACTGGGTATTGAACCCAGGGGTGCTTAACCACTGAGCAACATCCCCCAGCCCTTTTATTATATTTTATTAGAGGCAGGGTCTCACTGAGTTGCTAAGTGCCTCACTAAATTGCTGATATGGGCTTTGAACTCACGATCCTCCTGCCTCAGCCTCCAGAGTTGCTGGGATTACAGGCATGCACTACCATGTCAGGCTTAAGGGGACTTTTTAAAGACTGACCAACTGCAAAATTTTATTACATTAGCTAAGAAACTTCTTAATGGGTAAGCAATCCCACTGCTAACATACCTGATTCTAAACTCCCACCACAATGCTGCAGAACATGCCTGTTACTAGTACTGCCACTGCCTAATGATTTAAAAAAAAAAAAAAAAGCAGAAAACTGTAAATAAATCAGGGGCCTATTCATCAATATGTAAAACAGTCATTAAACATAATCAACGAATATTAGAACTGGTCTTCATAATCCCAGATTATTATATCTCTCTTAAACTTACCTGGGCATCTTGAAAGTATTACAAAATTGATCAGCAATTAATCTATGATCTACATAAAACAAAAAAATTTCATAAAATTTCTATATCTAAGTACCAGGTCTGGAAATTTGAAATACACATTAACATACAGAAAAAATAATAACTGGCCAGGCAAGGTCCCAGCAACTCAGTAGACTGAGGCAAGAGGATCACAAGTTTGAGCTCAGCCTCAGCAACTTAGTGAAGCCCTAAGCAACTTAGCAAGACTCTGTCTCAAAATAAAAACAAAAAGGGGTGGGTAAGTAATTCAGTGGTATAAATGTAGCTCAATGGAAAAGTGCCCCTGGGTTCAGTCCCCAGTACCAAAAGAAAAGAAAAATAATATCTATAATACAGTAAATAGGAATATATGCTAGCAATTCCGGTCTCAAGGTAAAACCATAAAGAACAATACAAATTGAAGGAACTCATGTGGAAAAACTTATAAAATAGTTGTAGAAATCAATAACTATAAATTATTTTAAACTCTAACTGCTTTAATGTTTAAGATATGTAATTAGTTAAACTTTAAAAATCACAAATCATTAATTTTCCCAGGTAAGTATATAATGGTACAATTTCCAGGGTTTTCAAATGGGTTTCCATACAACCATGGGATTCCGTGATGTCATTAGATTCCTAAAGAGAACATGACAGAAAGAAGTTTAACAATGTGTGTGTGTGTGTTTTAACTTCTTGCCCTATGCAACACTAGCACTCAAAATGATGGACAGTGATCAAACAGTCTTGTCAGCAATTTCTTCAGAGGATTTTCCAGGCCCATATAGCAGCATGCACAGAAACACATTCATTGGTTGAGTCCATTTTCAGTTTCTGAACACTGAGTTAGGGAAGACCGTTCATAAATAGTATGAATGCCATACTGCTCAGAAGGGGAAAAGGGTAGACTGATGCCAGGCATACTCGCCCAAGGATTACCTTATTATATTTGCAAATATCTTATTTCCAAATAAGGTCACATTCCCAGGTTCTCCATGGACATGAATTTTCAGGGAAGATTATTCAATCTACTGTCCCTTTCTCTGTATCTTTTACTCAAGCTGAGAACTTCAATATTTGTCATTGTATCTAAAGCAGTGCTTAGAGCGAAGTTCATACAAATTAAAAGTTTATATTGTGGTGTTCAGAAACCGAAAATGGACTCAATAATCTAAGCTTCCTACTAAAAAACTAGAGAAAGAACCCAGGTGTGGTGGCATACACCTATAATCTCAGAAACCTGGATGCTGAGGCAGGAGGAATCCAAGGTTTGAGGCCAGCCTCAACTATTTAGCAAGACCTTGTCCAAAATTTTAAAAAGGGTGATGTAGTTCAATGGTGGGATACTCCTAGGTTTAATTCCCAGTACAGGGGTGGGGAGAGGGGACCCTACAGAAAGAAGAACAAAATAACCCAAAACAACCAGAAGAAATAATGAAGTGAAATTAAAAATCGAAAAAAAGGGTTCAGGATGTAGCTCAGCAATAGAGCACTTGATTAACACGTGCAAGGCCTTGGATTCAATCCTGTTGTGGTTTAGGTGTAGCATCCCACATGTGAGAAAATGCAAGGAGATTTGGTGCTGAAATGATTGGGTTGTAGGAGTCTTAACCCAATCAGGGTATTAATCCCCTGATAGGGATTAACTGAGTGATGACTGAAATGGTAGGGCGAGGTTGAAAGAAGTGGGAATTGGGGTGTAGCTTTGGGGTATCTATTTGTATCTGGCAATTGGAGACCGCTCTGCTTCATGTAAGCTGCTTCCCTCTGACACACACTCTGCCATGATGCTTAGCCTCACCTCAAGCCCAAAGGAATGGAACCTACTGTCCATGCAGTGAGACCTCTGAAATCGTGAGCCCCCAAACAAACTTTTCCTCCTCTAAAGTTGTTCTGGTTGGATCTTTTAGTCACAGCAGTGAAAAAGCTGACTAAAACAAATCCCCAGTATAGAGAAAAGACAAAGGCAAAAACAAACTGAAACCTGGTGAGGATGGGTAACTAGGCCAAGATCAAAAGGTCACAAATAAGGACCACAACTGTTTATTCCAAACTCCAGGGCCCAGGGCCCTATCCCGACTGGAGCATCATCTGGTGCTTTAACTTGCTGCTTACCAACAAGTGAAAACTCTGGCTCGCATCCTAGGCCAGCTGAGACACTGGGGCTACTGCTCATCAGATTCTGCCCTGTCCTTAGAAGCCTTGCTACTAATTGCTGGGTTCTGAGACAGGGAAGGTTCACTTGAGATACTTGGATATTTAAAACCCAGAAGGAAATACAAATCAAAACTACAATGAGATACAACTTCTCACCCATTAAAAAGGCTATTATAAAATAAAGAAGGAAATGGGGGGAAGGAAAGGAAAGAGAAGCAAGGGAGGAATGAAAAAAAAAAAAAGGAATACAGAAAATCAATACAAGCAAACAAGCAGTTCATTGAAAGTATCGATAAAACTTATAAAAATCTAGCAAGACTGATTTTAAAAAGGCAATACAGGGCTGGGGATGTGGCTCAAGCGGTAGCGCGCTCGCCTGGCATGCGTGCGACCCGGGTTCAATCCTCAGCACCACATACAAACAAAGATGTTGTGTCCACCAAAAACCAAAATGTAAATAAAATTATATTTAAAAAAAAAAAAAAAAAGGCAATACAAATTACTAATATCAGGAATGAAAGAGAAGATACAGTAAAGATTATGTAGATATTAGCTGATAAAAAAAATCTATGAAGCCAAGAGCAGTGGTACATGCCTGTAATCCCAGCAGCTCGGGAATCTGAGGCAGGATGATTCAGCGAGGCCCTAAGCAACTCAGTGAGACCCTGTCTCTCAATAAAATTCAAAAAAGGGCTGGGAATGTGTCTCAGTGGTTAAGTGACCCTGAATTCAAACCTTCATCCCCCAAAAAACAAACAACAACAAAAAAAATACTGCTGGCCCTCAATATGGATCGGTCTGCATCAGCAGACTGACCAACTGCAGATCAAAAATAAAGGGGGAAGGGTGGGGTTGTGGCTCAGCAGTAGAGCACTCACCTTGCACCGGCTAGGCACTGGGTTGGATCCTCAGCACCACATAAAAATAAATAATATAAAGGTATTATGTCCAACTACAACTAAAAAAAAAATTTTTTAAACAAACAAAATAAAAAAATAAAGGGGGAGTTACTTCTGAGGGTGCATGCCTGTAAACCCAGCTACTGAGGAGACTGAGGGAGGAGTATCTTAAGTTCAAAGCCAGCTAGAGCAACTTAATGAGATCCTGTCTAAAAAATAAAATAAAAAGGGCTGGAGGTCCAGTGCAGTAGCACATGCCTGTAATCCCAGCAACTCAGGAGGTCAGTAGGAGATCGAAAGCTCAAGGCCACCTTGGGCAATTTAGGAAGAAGCTGTCTTAGGGACTCAAAAAGAGCTGGGACTTGGGATATGGTTCAGTGGGTAAGTGCCCCTGAGTTCAATCACCAGTAATAAATAGAGATAGATAGAAAGATAGATAGATAGATAGATACATAGATAGATAGATAGATAAGAAGGGTTGGGGATGTAGCTCAGTGGTAAAGCACCCCTAGGTTCAATCCCCATTACCTCAAAAACTAAATAAATAATGTTGGACTTGGGGCTGGGGATGTGGCTCAAGCGGTAGTGCGCTCGCCTGGCATGCGTGCGGCCCGGGTTTGATCCTCAGCACCACATACAAACAAAGAAGTTGTGTCCACCGAAAACTGAAAAATAAATATTAAAAATTCTCTCTCTCTCTTTCTCTCTAAAAAAAAAAAAATTGTTGGACAAGTCATATTACATGATTTTGTGACTTACCAAAAAAGCTATACTACCACAAGAAGTATGGTACTAGCACAGACATAACACAATGGAATAGAATAGAATTAATTCAGAGACAGAACTTCACAAACATACCATCTGATTTTTTTTTTTGGGGGGGGGGGGGGGGGG
>NW_025999977.1:35828352-35895184 GCF_001458135.2 Marmota marmota marmota
ACTCAAGCAGTGAGTTACATCCCCAGCCCTTTTTTGTATTTTATTTAGAGACAGGGTCTCGCTGAGTTGCTTAGGCTCTCACTAAATTGCTAAGGCTGACTTTGAATCTGCAATCCTCCTGCCTCAGCCTCCTGAGCTGCTGAGATATAGGCATGTGCCACCACACCCAGCAAAATTTACCATTTTAACCATTTATGTGTAGTATTCAATAGCATTAAGTACATTCACAATGTTGTATAAACATCTTTACCATCCATCTACACAAGTGGATCCCTTTCCTTCAGCCCCTGGCAACTCTGAATCTGTTTTCTATGAATTTGACTATTCCAAGTACCTTATATGAATCATCATACAGTATATCATACAGTATGTTTCCTTCTGTGACTGCCTTATTTCATCTAGCATAATGTCTTCAAGGTTCATCCATAGTACAGCATGTGTCAGAATTCCATTCATTTTAACAATTTACACATCAGTGGATACTTAGGTTGCTTCCACCTTTGTCTACTTAGAATACTGCTGCTTCAGTGAGCAGTGGCACACACCTATAATCCCTGCAGCTCAATAGGCTAAGACAAGAGGATCTTGAGTTCAAAGTCGGCCTCAACAACTTAGGGAGGTACTAAGCAACTCAGTGAGACCCTTTCTCTAAATAAAATATAAAATAGGGCTGGGAATGTGGCTCAGTGGTTAAGCACCCCTGAGTTCAATCCCTGACACACCCCCTCCCAAAAAAAAAGAAAGGAAAAATAAATACACACACACATATATATATGTTGTGGATGGACACGATACCTTTATTTTGTTTATTTATTTTTATGTGGTGCTGAGGATCGAACCCAGTGCCTCTCATATGTAAGGCAAGTGCTCTAGGCAAGTGCTCTATCACTGAGCCACAAACCCAGCCCCTTATTTTTTTAAGACAGAGTCTGCTAAATTGCCAAGACTGGCCTCAAACTTGTGATCCTCCTTCTTCATCTTCCTGAGTAGCAGGAAATTACTTGTTTGATCACTATATTTGTTTTCCATAATAGCTACACCATTTTAAATACACTCCCACCAGCAGTGCACGAGAATTCTAATTTCTTCATGTTCTCACCAACACTTGTTATTCTGTTTTTTTGTTTTGTTTTGTTTTGTTTAATAGTAGCCACCCCAATGGGTATAAAATAGTACCTTATTGTGGGGCCAGGGATATAACTCCGTGGTAGAGTGCTTGCCTAGCATGCATGAGGCACTGGATTTGATCCTCAAGATCACATAAAAACAAATAAATAAAATAAAGGTATTGTGTCCATTAAAAAAAAAAAAAAAACTTTTTTTTAAATAGTACCTTATTGTGATTTGGGTTGCATTTTGCTAATGATTAGTGACATTGAGCTTCTTTTCATATGCTTCTTAGGCATCTTCTTTGGAGAAATGTCTATTCAAGTGCTTTCCCCATTTTTTACTTTTTTTTTTTTAACTGTTGGCTTTAGAAGTTCTCTATATATTCTGCATGTCAATCCCTTTTCAGAGATATGATTTGCAAATATTTTCTCCCATTTTAAGTATTGCTTTTGTACTGTTGATAGTGTAACTTCTGATTCACAAGATTTTTTTAAGTTTCATTAAGTTCGATTTATTCATTTTCTTATTCAGTCTATGGTTCTGATACCATATTTTTTTAAAAAATCACTATCAAATATAATGTGATCAAGCTTTTCCCTATGGTGTTTTGTTTGTTATTGTTTGGTGGTTTCTGGTACTGGGGATTGAACCCAGGAGTGCTCTATCACAGATCTACATATGCAGCCTTTATTTTTCATTTTTTGAGGTTAAATTACTCAAGTTAGTCTTAAATTTGCATCCTCTTGCCATAACCTCTGGAGTCTCTGAGATTACAAGTGTGCATCAACACACCCAGCTTCTCCTACTTTTTTCTTATAATTTTAGAATTGCATCTCTTACTGGTTTCCCAGTACCAAAAAATTATATAAAAACGTAAAAAGCTCAAATGTTAACCCTGGCCACCTCTATGTAATAAAATAATAAGTGATTCCTCTTTTCCTTAGTCTATTTGACATGCTATAAATTATGTGACTTTTTTTAAACATTTATTTTTTTAGTTGTAGTTGGACACAATACTTTTATTTTGTTTATTTATTTTTATGTGGTGCTGAGGATTGAACCCAGGGCCTCACACGTTAGGCAAGTGCTCCACCGCTGAGCCACAACCCCAGCCCCACTTGTGTAAACTTTAGAATCGAAAATATGGAAAGAGTTTGTTTTCAAAAATTAACTACAAGGGCTGGAGTTGTGGCTCACAGGTAGAACACTCGCCTAACATGCGTGAGGCACTGGGTTCGATCCTCAGCACCACATAAAAGCAAAATAAAGATACTGTGTCCACCTATAACTAAAAAATAAATGTGTTAAAAAAAATTAGCTACGAACTGGAAGGGGACAAAGGGAGAGGTAGGGGCTTAGGGGCAGGAAAGAAAGTGGCATGCGATGGACATCATTACCCTAGGTACATGTATGACTGCACATATGGACACTACAATCGTGTCCGACAAGAGAAATGAAGTTGCGCTGCATTTGAGTACAATGGATCAAAATGCATTCTAATGTCATATATACCTAATTAGAATAAGTGAATTTAGTTTTAAAAAATTAGCTACAAGCTGGGTGTAGTGTCACATGCCTGTAATACCAGCAGTTCAGGAGGCTGAGACAGGAGGTTCGCGAGTTCAAAGGCAGCCTCAACAACTCAGCAAGACCCTGTCTCTAAATTTAAAAGCTGGGGATGTGGCTCCGTGGTTCAGTACCCTGGGTTCAATCCCTGGTACCAAAAAAAAAAGGAAAAAGAAGGTGTAAAATCAAATGGTAGGTTCTCAAAAAGCTCTTAAGATATAATTTTTTAAATAAAACCATTGAAGAAGAAAAAAGTTTGTTAGTTAAAACTCCAGCATTAAAAAACGAAGTAGTGGGCTAGGGTTGTAGCTCAGTGGTACAGCGCTTGCCTAGCACGTGTGAGGCACTGGGTTTGATCATAAGCACCACATAAAAATAATTATTTAAAGGTATTGTATCCATCTACAACTAAACAAAAAAAATATTTTTAAAAAGAAAGTATTTTTGTAAAACAAAACTTGTTACACAACAAAGTCTGTAAAAGTTCAATGGTGGGACCATGAAGAAAAGATAACAATGATAAAGTATAATGCAGGGATAGTATTATTCTAGGCCAGAGAACCAAAACCTACCAAAGCATAGAAAAGGACCTTCAAAAGATACAAAATTATTCGAAGAAGAGTTCCACATTCCAATTCTCTTTATTCACTTTAACCAAAACTGCCACTAGACTCTCTTATTTTATTATAACCTTAAATATGTGATATCAATTAAGAAAGCTTTGAAAGCAATCATCACTGAAAAATTTTCATAGACGGTACTCATCTCTAAAGACCTAGTATCCCCTGCAAGACACTACGGGGTCTTTTTCAGATATCCAATCTGTCAGTTATATTTCTCAACAACTTAGGACAAACAGGTTATAATCTTCCTTCACAATGCTGATCTGGCTAAAGTAAACTTTGGGGTTTAACTTCCCTATCTGATGCTGCTCAAAGAACCCTTAATTGTCTGTAAATAAATAGTTGTTGTTGCATAAAGTTACCAATATGAGAAAGTAACTCAGCTATATCAATACAATTCTACAATTTGTAGTGTGTGTTTATCTGAATTCTCATTTACAATTCATATTTTAAAATACTCTTTTCTGTTAAACATAGATAACACATATCTCCAGAATAATCATCACAGAGACCCATCATTCCTCCCATACCCTAAATTTTAAGTCATCCCTACTCAAATTCTACCCAAAATATGATGAAAATCCATCCAGCTGTTTGTGTCTACTCTAGTAACAGGCCAGAGGAAAGTTCCTCTGATTATTATCTGCACTGCTGCTAACACCCATCATTTAGATCTTTATTCAAATGCCACCCTAACCAGCACAAATTTAAAGACCTCTCAGACTCCCTAACAGCACGAACTTAACAAGCCATTCTTATACCAGCTTTAACATTCCTATGGCATTTATCACCACCTGACATTATAGTGTGGGTGTAACAGAGCTCTTCCCACTAAACCATGAGTTCCAGGAAAGCAAGTAGTTATCACCAGTACTTCATACACAATAAATTTTTCAAAAAAATCAACCACTTCATACAGTTTTGAAGAACTTTTTACTATATTAAGGTAGAGTGTGAGAAATGCAATACTCTTTAAGTTTTTTTTAATTTTTTTTTTAGTTGTAAATGGACACAATACCTTTATTTTATTTATTTATTTTTATGTGGTGCTGAGGATCAAACCAAGTGCATCACACGTACAAGGCAGGTGCTCTACTGCTGAGCTACAGCCCCAGCCCTATTAGTTTGTTTTTACATAAAAACAAAAACATTTCTAGGCATAAAATAGCTGACCTGTTGACACAGATAGCCCACATCCCTGTCCTCCTATTCCCTTTCTTCTCTCCTTCCACATCCTCCAGTGTGAAGTCATTCTCCTTGACTACAGTGGCATTTTAATGAAAAAGTATCAGAGGACTTAGCTCAAAAGACCAAAAATTACAGGAAAAAAAAATGTTAAAAATAAAAAGCAACAGAAACTTAGCCTTTGATATGTCCCTGCTACTCACAGACATATTTAAATATATACTCACTAAATACAACTTTAAGAACAGTAAGATAGGCTGTATTAGAAAAAGAATTTGAAAATATTTCAAGACTAAATAGAATATTATAGAAATCAAATAAAAACTTTCTCATTTATCCCACACATACAAAATAAGCTTGTTTATCTACGGTACTTATGTTCAAAGTCTAAACCCCTAAATCCAACTGCACATTAGAACCAGCTGGCATGCTTTCTCAGGCAAGAGGGCGGGTATGCCTAGACTCCGCTCCAGACCACTTAAGTCAGAATACTGGAGCCCAAACAGAGTATTTTTTAAAAGCTCCCCTGATGATTCTCATGAACAAGCAAGACTGAGAACCACTGCCCTGTGCCATATCCCTTATCTTACTTCTCTCTCCTACTTCATAAATCAAAGTACAATAACAAATCATGAAGATTAAATTCCCAGTGCCCACACTAAACCTCAAAAACACTCGCATCTTCCTCATTGTAATATTTATATCATTTCCTCCCCAAAGTAAGCATGTCTACTTCTAACATACATCCCTGATTTAACACACTCAAACTGAATAATGACTTTTTAGGAGCACTATTTTATAGACTGTTTTATACATTAACTGTTTCATTCTTTTTAGTTGTACCTCCATATAGTATAGAAACGAGTATACATTTCTATACTTCTTTTTGTAATTTGTACCTTTATTATCTCGTCCATACCACAGAAGTTCATCTGTACTTTTGTATACCCCTTATATTAAAGTGCTGAAGTTTAGGCTGGGGTTGTGGCTCAGTGGTAGAGTGCTTGCCTCAGATGTGTGAGGTCCTGGGTTCGATCCTCAGTACCACATAAAAATAAATAAATAAATAAAAGTTACTGTGTGCAACTACAAAATATAAATATTTTTAAAAAATGAATAAAAATAAAGATATTGTGTCCATCTACAACTAAAAAAAATAAATAAATAAAGTGCTAAAGTTTATAAAGGGTTTCTACATTTATTACATAATCAGATATATATCTGGGAAAATATTATTGGTCCATTTTAATGATGGTAGCTCAGATGTGTCTTGCCAAAGGTACCCTCTTCATAATTACTATTTTTGTTGTATCAACAGATTGAGGAAGAAATTTCAAATTCATCTTATTATCCTCACCTTAAAAACACATGTTGAACAGAACTATACAATTTAAAACACCAATACAAAAAAATAACATTTACTGATTTATTATGGTAGGTCAAGCAGTATTTTACAAATCAGTGCATTTAACTTTGCCAATAATTCAATAAGTAATTATGAGGGCTGGGGATGTGGCTCAAGCAGTGGCGCGCTCGCCTGGCATGCGTGCGGCCCAGGTTCGTTCCTCAGCACCACATACAAAGATGTTGTGTCCGCCGAAAACTAAAAAATAAATATTAAAGATTATCTCTCTCTCTCTTAAAAAAAAAATAAATAAATATTCTCTGTTTTTTTTTAAAAAAAAGTAATTATGAAACACACAGAAAGGATAAGCATGTTGACTAAAGTCACAGCTAGTAAGAGATGAAAAAGCAAATGGAAGTGAGCAAGGCAGTTCCTATCTGATATACGTAGAGCGACTCAAATGCTGTGGTTCCAGAGGCAACATCCTCAACAGCTAACTAGACTAGGCTTTCTCTCTAGTGCCTATGCCTTCCAAATTTTCAAGCTTCAACTGCTAAGGGTCTTCTGGACATCTCTACTTGGATGAACTTCAAAATACCTCAAAATTAACACAACCGAAAAATGTATTTGCATCTTACTTCAAGCTTTCTCCAACAAAAGCTAGTCACCATATTTTCTTGTACTACTTATCTGGATTAATAAACATCATCCATCCAGTAATGCAAAGAAGAATCCTAAGGATAATTTTCACCTTGCCAATTTCTCTCATTCTTCATGTTAACCAAATTATATTGTTTTTCCTTCTCAAACTGTCTTACATGATGTTCTCATCACTTCTCACAAACAGATATTAGCTTCATATCTTTCTAAATACAACTCTAATCATATCATAACCTATAATGGCTCCCTACTACTAATATCAAGTCCAAACTTCTTTTAAAAAAAAGAAAGTGCTTGCCTATAATTCTGCTTGGACCTTAACCATTCCCACATACACAATAAATGTCAACATCTTCAAAATACTTCTTGAATTAATGATGTTTTTGAAGACCAGCGTGTCTGTTCACAAGGAAGTACCTAAATTTTCCTTCCTAGTATTTCCATCTTTCAAAACTGATTAAAAAGGCTGCCTTCTTTGAGAAGCTTTTCCAATTTCCCTTAGGTTGAAGAAACTCCCTGTGTATTCACAATTCCCTGCTCCGTATTTACATGATATTCTACATATCTATGCTACAGCAATTATGAAATTATGCTAAAATGGTTTACTAAAAGCATGTAGCATGCATTCAAAGACAAAAATATTACCTTAGTTATTTTGTATTCCCTGTGCCCAGCATATGTTCAATAAATGCCTGTGTTAATATCAGCCATCAGTTCTTTACTTCACCTTACATTTTTAATAATTCAAGTCCAGGGCTAGGGTTGTGACTCAGTGGTAGAGCGCTTGCCTAGCACATGTGAGGCACTGGGTCTAATTATCAGCACCACATAAAAATTGATAAATAAAGGGGAAAAAATGTGGTCTAATGCTTTAAATAATAACAATAAATCAGGTCCAAAATAAATTAAGATATAGTTTATAACTCTCTTGGATACAAAAATTATTGCTCTTATGTCTACTACAATTCAGTCACATTGCCATACATATGGAAAACTAAGAAAAAATTGCGTGTGCTAGAGCTGTGGCTCACTGTAGAGCACTTGCCTAGCAGTCTGAGACACTGGGTTCAATCCTCAGCACCACTTAAAAATTAAAGAAATAAAGGCATTGTGTACATCTGCAACTAAATAAATGAATAAATAAATAAAAAGGAGGATATGCCAGGCACAGTATCATGTACCATCAATCCCAAATATTCAGGAGGCTGAAGTAAGAGGATCATAATTTAGCAAGACTCTGCCTAAAAATAAAAAATAAAAAGGGTTGGGGGCGGGTGTGCTGGGGTTGTGGCTCAGTGGTAGAGTGCCTGCCTAGCACATGTAAGGTACTGGGTTCAATCCTCAGCACCATATAAGTAAAAAAAGTTTAGGGGGAAAGTAAGAGGGTCCGGAGGGTCTGGAGGATGTAGTTCAGTAGTGGAATACTCAAATTCAATAACCAGTACAGCAAAAGAAAAAGAAAACAGGGGTAGGGCAGAGGCGCTGAGAATGTAGCTGAGAACAACCCTCCTGGGTTCAATCCCCAGTGTTACTCTGCAAGGGGTGGGAGTGGGGGTTATGGCTTAATTGAGCTTTGGCTGCCAGATTTCAAGGTCTCTCATACTGCCACTCATTAATAAGTCTAAAATACTAAAACAAAGATTAGAATAAATTCTTTGTCAGAGTAAAACCACCTTAGAGCATTCAACAGTTAGAATAAGTCTGAGTACTAAAAGTAAAAATCTAAATAAAAATATATGCTCTTTAAAACACAAGCAAAACATTAAAAGGAGATCTTAGCATAATGCAAATTTACTATAACTAACTAGAGAAAAGTGCTTTGTTAACAAAACAGCAAACCTCTGACATTAACTAATTCATCACTTAATATCACCAAAGTCAGGTGACTGAAACAGAGCCTAACTGCTTAGACCAGAGATTCTGCTGATTTAATTCTTTATAAAAGAACTGGATGCATCCAAAAGATAACTATCTTCTAGGGTTATTAGAAATCCCAAATTCAAGCCATATTTATTATCTCTCAAAGAAAAATTGATAAAAAGGTTGCATGCACCGAGTTAGTATGCAGGAAATAGAAAAAGGTTTGAATCACTTAAAATTTCCATTACTGGGAAATACTGCATTTTTTTCTAAAAATTTATTTCTTGAGGACCATGCAGGCTCCAGCATTTCTTGGAATAGGCAGATATGGGTTTCAAGTCTGCTCAAGAGACAGGACAATCACAAGTTCAAGACCAGTCTCAGCAATTTAGTGAGGCCCCAAGCAACTTAGCAACACTCCATCTCAAAATAAAAAATAAAAAGTCCTGGAGATGTGGCTCAGTGGTAAAGTATCTCTGGATTCAAGTCCCAGTATGACAAATAAACAATTTTTTTTAAAAAAGAAGTTTCTAAATAAAGGGGGCGGGGGGGAAATGCACCAAATTGAAGCTGGAGTAGAATATAAAGATCTTTTTTCTTATTTATTACAATTTTTTAATTTTCTCTAATCAAAGTCACTATATACCTAGGAAAAAGGGAAAGGGAGATAATCTAAGAGAAACACAATGTTTGTCTAAAAATGCTGAGCAGCTTTTTTCCTTTTCCACTGCAACACTCACCTGGAATCCACTTCAGAAAGTAATTACACATGTCTTCCTCCTACAATATATACACTATCCACTGATTACTATCCACACACATATCTTCATTTACTTATGTATATGTACTATATGAACAATGTATATATACACAGAGAACTAGTAATATCTTAAATTTATTCTATTTAGCCAAACCTATATACACAAAGATATTTATCCAAACTTAGATTACATTTGTTACCAACATTCATATACCCACCCATACTTGAATGATATTTATCTATCCTCTGTATATAAACATAAATGAGTAAACTTTTTTTAAACAATCTTGTAGAGCATTACAATATTAAGCATCCAAGAGACACAAGAGAACTGGCATTTGCTGAGTAGCTACTATGTATTTGCCACCAACTATTAGGTTCTTTTAACATGTTTGACCACTTAATCTTCACAACTACCCTATTAAATATTAATTTTAATTCACAAATGAGGAAGCTGGGGTTCAGGAAGTTTAAGAAAGCTAGCTAAAACTTAGGATCACCTAACACATAAAGCCCATGCAGTCTCCACATATCCACAAAAAAACGTATTAAAAAACATAAAGTTGGGCATGGTGACATATGACACACAACTATAACCCCAGAAGCTCAGGAGGCTCAGTCAGGAGGTTTTTGAGTTCAAAGCCAGCCCCAGCAACCTAGCTAGGTCCTAAGCAACTCAGAGATAGACCCTATCTATCTCTAAATAAAATGCAAAACAGGGCAGGGGATTGGCTCAGTGGTTAATCCCCAGTATCAAAAAAATAAATAAAAAATAAAATAAACAATACAAAATGTACTATGATGGTTGGGCACAGTGACACACACCAGTAATCCCCACAAGATGCTGAGGCAGGATGATCACAAGTTTGAGGCCAGCTTCAGCAACCTAATGAGGCCCTAAGCAACAATGCATCTCAAAATAAAAACATTAAAAGGGCTGGGGATGTGGTTCAATAGTAAAGCACCCCTGGATTCAATCCCCAGTACCTGGGGAGGGGAGGTGCGTGGGGAGAGTACTATGCTGGGGAAGTGTGCTATTATAAGGAGTAAGAGAAAACACCACCAAGAATAATTAAATAAGACAATACCTTAATAATACCTATTCTTCTTTTTTTTTTTTTTTTCAGTTATAAATACCTAGCCTTAGATGGGCTAGGCAAGCGCTCTACCACTGAGCTATGATCCCAGCCCCAAAGCCTTATTCTTACAACAAAGAAAACTAGATTGGTTCTGCAGGAGATAGGAAAGTAGCAGGTTATGTTCAAAAGACTTTACAAAGAATATGAAAAGGCCTCAAGAAAAAAAGCAAGGTATTTACTAAGAATTACAAGTAAATACAAGGAAACTTTTTTGTGTATTTGGTAAATATACTGCTCTATAAGCATTTTACAGGCATTAGTATTTAATTTTCAAAATACAACCGGGCTGGGGATGTGGCTCAGTGATAGAACATCTGCCTGGCATGCTCAAGGCTCTGGGTTTGATTCCCAGCACTGAAAAAATAAATGAATAAAAATTAGTACAATTATCATTCCCATTTTGCAAATAGGGAAACTGAAACAAATGTTAAATAATTTAGTCAAGGTTACACTGTTACTAAACTAAAACAAAAACCATAATTTTAACTTAAGCCAACTGTCTGGAGAGCCAAGCTACTTCTTATCATGCTGAACTGCATGAACTGGCAACATTAAGAGAAGGGGGCAAATCTAGGTATGTAAACAGCATGGTCAAGTGGTATATATAACTTTTTTATTTTTAAAACCCAATTTAGCAAATAAACATAAAAAGGAGGCAAATGAGCATATAAAAAGATGTTCAACCTTGTATAGCATTAGAGAATCACAAATTAAAACAGATACCTCTAAACACCTGTCAGATTCTGACCAAAATCCAGTGTTTAAAGCTATCTGTTTTAATTTGCTAATAGTGATTCACAAGATTTTTTAATTTTCATTAAGTTCAATTTGTTCATTTTCTTATGCCACCCAGGATCTCATTTGTTGCTGGTGAGAACATAAAATGGTATAGCCACTCAGGAGGACAGTCTGGCAGTTTCTTGGACAAGCAAACATATTCTTACTGTATATGATTCTCCATCAACCAAACACTTTAATTGAAAAAATTATTTGAAAAGTTGCATACTACTCTATTATCAGTAAAACTCTATGTATATAGTTACCCCCTATTTATCCCCTTACAAAGATGTCTTTCCCTGTGGTAGAAAGGGAGGAGGTAGTTCACTGCCTACCCACACAAAGTACTGCACACAGATATTTACAGCAGCTTTATTTATAATTGCTAACACTTAGAAGCTAGCAAGAAGTCCTTCCAAACAGGAATGGGTAAACAAACTATGGTATATCCACATAATGGAATATTATTCAGTGCTTTAAAAAATTAGCTATCAAACCATGAAAAGTCATGGAAAAACCTTAAATGCATACACTACTTGAAAGAAGCCAATGTAAAGTTTTCATACTCTATGATTCCAACAATGACATTCTGAGAAAGACAAAACTAAAAGACAGTAAAATGATCAGTGGTTGCCAGAGGTGAGAAGAGAAGGAAGAATGAAAAGACAGAGCAGAGGATATTTAGGACAATGAAACTATTCAGTATGGTAGTATAATGGTGGATATGTATCTTCATATAACTGCCCAAACCCTTAGACTATACAACACCTGTGTAAAATATGGAATTTGGGTGATAATTTTTTAATGTAGGTTTATCTACTGTAACAACTATACCACTGTGGTATCCCCTGTTCATAGTAGGGAAGGTTATGAAGGTGTGGGGCCAGAGGATACATGGAACTCTGCAATTTCTGCTCAATTTTGCTGTGAACCTAAAAACTGCTCTAAAAAATAGAGTCTACTTTTTTAAAAGTCAGGGAATGTCTTTATTTGGCAATTAGTATATAAGGAAGCATCTATTCAAAGCACTTATTAGTATACATACATGCTTCAAATCAAAAATATTTGAGTGAGCCAGGCACAATGGTGCATACCTGTAACAGCTCAGGAGGCTGAGGCAGGAGGATTGCTAGTTTAAAGCCAACCTCAGCAACTTAGCAAGGCCCTGAGCAACTCAGCGAGATCCTGTCTCAAAACAAAAAAGTAAAAAGGGCTGTGTACGTAACTCAGAAGCTAAGCACCCCTGGGTTAAATCCCCAGTACCCCCCACCCAAAAATATATATAGATATTTGAATATTTTGTAAGAAGCATCCTGTAGAGGAAATTATAAACAAGCAGACAAGATACCTACTGTGAGATTTTTATAATTGCTGAAATATGAGAAACAAATCTACAAAAAAGCAAAATAAAATGAAACTTGAATATTCAAAACAGCAGAAACAGCGCACTGCCAAATTATTAAAATGGACATTAACAGAACAATATGTACTTAGGGGTTCCTTGCTGGCCGAAGGGTTCAGGAAGTTAAAATATGCTCTGAGCCACAAAAAAAAGAGTAAGATTTGTCTGATTGGAGAGAACTGATGCATTCCAATAAAGAGCAAAAGTAATATAGTGGGGAGTAGGTGGGGAGTTAAATGAACCAGTTTCACAAAACAAATCAGAGATAAAGAGAATCAAACAGGCCAAACTATGGAGGTCACTGAATACCCCCAGCCCAGGAACCAGCTCAGGTTATCAAAAACCTTAACTCTTAAAACACTAACAAATCTTGCCTAACCTACATATATCTTGACAGCTCTTAATGTAGTGAAAATGTATTTATAAAACAATCATTTGAAGACCTAGATATAAAAAAAAAAAATCTTTACCACCAAACTGAATACATATACATACAAGCCCTATTCCAATCCTTCAATTTCCAACTAACAGGCTACCTATAAACCTATAAGCTAAACCCTGTGCATCCATAAGGTATGATATTCTATCACCTAATAAACTTCATATGGTTGGTTACCCCACTCTTTATCCCCTTACACAAAGATGTCTTTCTCTGGGGTAGAAGAGAAGGTGGCTCACTGCCCATGAACTGAAAAGAGGGGTTATGTTAGAACCATGGTCGACTACTGGAACCTTATCCTTATTCTATTTTTAGGACTGTCACCCTCTATTAACCATTAAAAACAAATCAAGTAAATACCTACATATTCCAGGTTAAAAACAAAATGCAGCATTCCCTTCCCAATGGTCTAAATACATTAGAGACACAGACTCTATACATAACCTCTGGTAATTAATAATAATAAACTTTAGTTCTCATATGTAAAATGTTTCAAATTTATCCATTGTTACTTTTCAACTTTTGTCCTGCAATCCTTTTGTTCTATTAGCCATTAAACTCCTCTATATACTCAATCCTCATCCATGGGCATCTGCAGCTGCAACACATCCCATATTTTTCTTATTAACAAATGGCACAATATACCCCAACTAAGTTATTACAAATCAGTGCTGGTTTATGCATATATCTTTATATTTATATTGTACACCTAAAACCCTCCTCTTTAACAATCTACCCCTCTAGTGGTTATTTTCTTCCTTTCCATTTTCAGGCATATAAATATACAACCATTTTAAGAAACCCTGCCACACATTATTTTTCTCGAACATGGCCTCCAGACACACACACACACACACACACAAAAAAAATTAAACTCCTCCTATCCAAAATACTTCAATACTTTTATTATTCTGACTTTCTGTAGAAATTTTAGCATGTATATACTATAATATCATTTACTCAGAGCTAAAGAATCATGAAAAATAATATTAGATACGAGACATGTATGAAAATGATAAAACCAAATTAGGGATATTTATGGAGGAGGGAGAGTTAAATGGAAAGAAATCCAGGAGGGACACAAAGGAAGATTCTACTTTATTTCCAATTTTTTATTTCTGATGGCGAGTTGGAGATATGTGGTTGTTCGCTGTTAATTACTCTTTATTCCTCTTCATTTCTGAAATATTTTCAATGAATTTTTTAAAAGGAAGATACCCAATTACTAATGAGCATCTCCCTCACAGTGACAAGCTGTTATACCCAAATTGCAGTAATTGATTGGTGCTACATCTGGGACCCTTTCTGTCATTTACCTAAACCAAGAAAAGAAAAAATTACAAGTCTGTGATCCAAAACTTTCACTTAAACATATCTCTTAGATACATATATCTGGTTTACATTCTGTAACTATACACAAACTAGTTCTTTCCCAAGTGACACATTAACAAAAATCTCTACTTTCACCTCTGTATTCATAAATTGCCAATTACTCTTTTAAATACACAGTAACTTTTCCTTATTTGTCTATGTTAAAATACAAGTGAACTGGGAGATCACATAACTACCTCCACTGGCTAAATACTACTGCATACATTATATCTCTGTGCATGGATCTAACTCACTCATACAATAATTTTTCAATCTTAACCTATAAGATCTAAATTAAGCCACTCGTCATTTAACCACAAATGGAATGTCACCTCAGCCAAATGTTAACTTAGCCAGGGCAATTCCAAAACACTCTAGTCTGTCCTCTAAGAGTTCAACCTCATGCATTCCAAAAGTCCTATCCCTAGACCAACGTCTACACCACCCAGAAGTATTGTCCTCCAATGGGAGACTCAGACAAACGTCCAAATCCCAATTTTTTGGCTGTGACAAAACAAGTTGAGAGGGCGTGAAGTATCACCTAATTACAAACCGAAAGGAACCGGTACTTCATACACCCCAGATCCTAAACTTCTAGGTACTGGAGCCTAGCAGAAGTTGAAAGCCCAACGCTAGAGAACTGGGTCTATTCTAGCTGTCTTGCCAGACTGAGACTAGTCTACTCAACAGTTCAGGCAGCTGGCCCGCCTACTTCCCTCCCCGCCCCCACCCTTGGCCCGCCCCACCCCCACCCCAGGCGCGAAGCCCGCTGTGAGTCCCCGCACCTGCGGGACCCAAGAACAGCCGGCCGGCCACTTCTCTCCAGGAACTCTGGGCTCGGAAGCCGGTTCGGACGCTTCGCGCCCCTTGCCTCCGGCCACCAACCTCTCCCGCCGGGATCAACCCTTTGAACCTTTCGCTCTCTCATCTAGCAGAGCGCAGTCCCGACACCTTCTCCACCACCCAGGTGGGGGGCTTGCCTTCTCCAGCGCCGAGCTTCGAGGCTTCTTTCTCCACTTCCAGAGGACCAAGCCAGACCGGACGCTCACGGCCCTAAAGGCAACTCCCACCATTCCCCGACTCGCCGGTCTTTCCTTCCCAGCTGCTGCCGCCGAAGCAGCCAAGCCCTAAGGTCCTCTTCCGTCAGCTTTCGGGCCTCCCTTCACAACCTGGCCCGAGCCCCTAGCCCTGCCCTCCCGCAACCCCGCTTCCCTTCGAAGGCCGAGCTTCGGGGCTGGGCGGCTTCCTTGCCCGGCATCCGCCCGCCCGGCTCCTCCCGCAGCCGACACAGCCCCCGCCCGGCTTGCGGCACACTCACCGCTGAGCGCTGAGGCCTGCAGGGTGGCCCCGAGGTGCCGTCGATGACTTTGATGGTCCCGCGGCTGGTGACGGCCAGGATGGCGTTGAGCGCTGGGTGGTAGGAGAGACTGTGCAGCCCGTCGGCGTCGCAGCGCATGCAGCCGTCCCGCAGCACCAGCCATTCCGAGACCCCGGCCGCTCCCGCCCCGCCGCCGAAGAGCAGCCCGGGCCCGAGGCCGCCGCAGCCGCAGCCGCCATCTTCCGGCCTGCGCTCAGCACAATCACACTGGGAAGCGGCTCAGTGACAGTCCCGGGAGGTGCNGGGGTTGGGGGCGGGGCGGGGGAGGCCGGCAAGCGGAGCATGCGCGGGAGGTTTCACGCGTGCCACGCGCCGCTGGCCAGGCAGGCTCCGGGTCCGCAACGTCCCAGTTTCTCCCTGTGCACCCGGGGAGTGGCCTCTCAATGCGCCTGGCTTGGTGTATTTCCGCTAAGCGGGGACCCCCGGCCGGTGCGACCTGTCTGGTACACCCTGAGGCCCTTCGCAGCGATTCCAGCTGTTTCGGACCGTCCTTAGTTGGCGTGGTGCAACTGTTCGGCGGTGTCAGAAGCAGACCTTGGTCTGGCCTGGGCTCTAGTCTTAGAATGAACCCTCTGTGAAGCCTGTAGTTTGGAATTGAAAGAACCGAAAGACCCTCCAAACCCGTACCCTATTTCCAAATCTTTATTGAACAGAAATACCAGATGTGAGGTGCTGGAAGCATACAGTGAAACTTAGTTTCTCTTTCATTTCAGATAACTTAAGCTATGTTAATAGGTTTTTGTGGGTATTGGAGGAATAAAAAGGATACTAGTTGGGCTGGAGATGTAGCTCAGTGGTAATGCTAACCCTAACCTGTATGAGGCTGTCGGTTGTACACCCAGCACCATGGGGAAAATTACTATAGTCCATTTTATACTATGGTCAAAAAAATTAATACAGTCAATTTACTATAGTTGAACAATTTGTTTTAATTTTTTTTTTGGGGGGGGGGCGGGTACTGGGCATTGAACCCAAGGGTGCTTTATCAGTGAGCTACATCCCCAGTCCTTTTTATTTTATTTTTTTTAGTTTGAGGCAGAGTCTACCTAAGTTGCTTAGAGCCTCGCTAAATTGCTGAGGCTGGCCGTGAACTTGGGATTCTCCTGTCTCAGCCTCCCCAGACCATTGCTGGGATGACGGAAGTGTGCCACCACGCCCGGCCCTTTTAACATTTTAACCTGAAATAATCATTAGATTCACAGTTATTTGCAAATACAGAAAGACCTCTTTGACTCCCCCCAAATCCACAACTCCTGTGTGACTATGTGAAAAGTATTGGTCACACCTACACTTAAGGACAATCTATAAAATATCTGACCGCTCCGGCCCGGTGGGGCATGCCTGTAATCCCAGCGACTAGGGAGGATAAGACAGAAGGATCTCGAGTTCAAAGCCAGCCTCAGCAAAAGCCAGGCGCTAACCAACTCAGTAAGACCCTGTCTCTAAATAAAATAGTAGAACTGGGGATGTGGCTTAGTGGTTGAGTGCCCCTGAGTTCAACCTCCCCCCCCCAAAAAAAAAAAAAAAGGAAATCACAATGCCCTTGCACAGATTAAGGATCATTCATAAAATGTAGAATAACTTCCAGCATATATTAGGTGTTCAGTAAAAGTTATGAAAAATTAATTGCCTTCTCACATTCCTACAGACTTCCTTTAGAAAATATTTATGGGTTATCTCAACTGCATTTTAAATTGTTAATTCATATGCAAAATTGCATAATCTATATAAATTTCATTTTGGAATCACAAATATTCCTTTTTTTTTTTTTTCTTATATTTATTTTTTAGTTCTCGCCGGACACAACATCTTTGTTTGTATGTGGTGCTGAGGATCGAACCCGGGCCACACGCATGCCAGGCGAGCGCGCTACCGCTTGAGCCACATCCCCAGCCCTTTTTTTTCTTTTTTTAATGTTGGGAGGCAATACAATGAAGTCAGAAAAATCTCAAGGATTAAAGTCTGAGTGAACATTTGATTTTTAGTCAGTATAGCAGCATTGATCACCCCTATTAGCCTGGGCAAGTCACTGACACATTCTGACAATGTTTCACCAAGTATAAAATGAAGATGATAAAATTTCTTATCCTGCTTGCTTAAGATTGTTGTAAGTTACAAAACTTTAAAAACTGAAATACAAAGAAGTAAAATGGCTTATCCAAGGTCTCACTACTTATAGGGTAAGGCTAGCAGAAAACTAACTTTTGAACTATGGAAGTTGAACTCCAGAACCCATGCTCTAACCTAAGCTGCTTCTTCAAAACTTGTGTCTTGAGGTCTAGGACTACAAATCATCAAATCCAAATGTAACTAGGCTGAAACCGTTTCTTAATCATCAGGACATAAGTAGGAAAACTGCCATTTCAAAGTTCTTAAGATCTCGTTGGCCAAACTGTCCTTTAATCTGAAAAATCAAGCCTCCAATGCAAATCAAGCCCCCATCTTACTGACAGGAAAAACAACTAGAAAACTGATTTAAACTGTGCTTTAATGTTGTGCTATATTGAGTAGAACTGAGCAAGAGTTTTATCTGTTGGCCTGTGTTACTGTTTCTTTTTGAGAAAAGTATTTCTTTTCTATGAATTTAGACTGCTTTTGCCTTTAAGCTCTAATTCTCCAAAGCTTTTTACCCAGAAGACTTTCTGAAATAAAACACCTCCATGATCAAAGAAATTTGGGAAGCAATTCCCTGTGTATTTCTCCTCTGGGGAGATTTATAACATACATTAACATATCAAAAGCACTGAGCTATTTTGTGATAAGGAATCCTATTTAACCTCCTTTAACCAATATTTCACAAACTCATGATCAGAGAATACAGCAAAACAAGAGTTTGAAGCAGCCCTTTTTAGCACAACTTATTGTTTTTGTGAACATATGTTTTTGTTTGAGGACTTACTGAGATCTCAAAGACTACAATTAAGAGGTTCCAGACCCTTGTCCACTTTCCCTGAAGTGATTATAAAAATACAGCTGGACAAGACCAGTTTGAAATCAACATCAACTGTGATAAGGAATCTGTGTTTCTGTATGTGGTATTGAAAGCAAATACTCCCAACATTAAAAAATGTAGTGATTTTCATGGTTAGTCTTTATTTATTTGTTTGTTTGTTTTTGAGGTACTGTGGATTGAACCCAAGACTTCACACATGCTAGGAAAGCACTCTACCACCAACCCATATCTCCATCCCTAGTTAGTCTATTTTCAAGTAATGGCTTTTTGAAGACCTCCAACCAAAACATTATGGGCATAGGTGGTGATTCCTTAAAGGAAGAAGAAATTCCTTCTCATTGGCAGTTGTTATGACTTGGATCTGAAATGTCTTTTTTTTTTTTTTTTTGGTACTGGGGATTGTACTCAAGGGCACTTAACCACTGTGTCACAACCCCAGCCCTTTTTTTATATTTTTATTTAGAGGCAGCGTCCTGCTGAGTTGCTTATGACCTCTGTTTAAATTGCTGAGGATGGCTTTAAACTCACAATTCTCCTGCCTCAGCCTCCCCAGCAGTTGGGATTATAGATGTGAGCCACTGTACCCAGTTTGGAATGTCTTCTGAAGTCCTTCCACCATGACGTTCTGCCTTCACAGGCCCAGAGCAATGAAGCCATCCCATCATGGACTGAAACCTATGTAACTGTGAGCCAAAATAAATCTTTCCTCCTTTAATTTGTTGGTGTCAGATAGTTTGATCACAGCAACAAAAAGCTGACTAATACACCAATAATTCCAGAAAAAGGAATTTCCTGGAATCAGAAATGTGGACTCAGAAAGCAAGCCTGATTGACACAGAAAAAGTATTGAACAAAACCCAACACCCATTCATGGGGGAAAAAGAAAAAAGTTCAGCAAACTAAAAATAAAGGGAAATTTCCTCAACTTGATTTAAAAAAAAAAAGCAAAAAAACCCTACAGCTAACAATACTTAACAGTAAAAGACTAAATGCTGTCCCTCTAAAATTAGGGACAAGTAATGGAAGTCCACTATCAACCACTCTTTCAACACATTACTGGAATTTCTAGAACTTACTGGAAATCACTACAACAGACAAGAAAAGGAAATAAAAAGCAGAGAGCAGTTTCTCACTACCCCTTTGAAGACTGGTAGGGATCAGGTAGCTAGGAGGAAGAGTAGAGTCAGGCCTAAAAGAAATAAACTGCCCTAGAAGAGAGGACAGCAGAGGCCTTGGCTGATTGGAGGCCTTTGTCTGAAGTTATACAACATCAGCAGAGAGAGAAGTAGGGCTGATTATGGAGTTTATAGAGCAAACACCACTCCTAAAGATTCCTTGTTAGAACTTGGGATATAGCTCAGTGATAGAGCACTTGCCTAGTTTGTCTAAGTCCCCAGGTTTGATTCCCAGTATCACTGGTGGGGAGAGGGTCCTTGATAAATAGCAGGGGGAACACTGGAATGGGTGGATAAGGTCATGCGATAGTAAATTTGGGCACATCAATACCATGTACCTACTTTTGAACCATATATGCAAACATTGCACTAAACTATTGAGATTTATAAGAGGATCTAAAAAAAAAGAAGGTCTCAAATTTTTATAGTAAAATTGATATTAGGGCACTACTAAAATAAGTGTTCATGAAAATGTAGAAAAATTGGAATCCTTGTGCAATGGTGGAAGGAATGTAAAATGGTGTAGCCATTGTGTAAAACAGCATGACAGTTCCTCAAAAAGTTAAAAAGAGAATTGCTGTGTGACCTAGCAATTCTACTTCTGAATATACATCCGAATGAATTAAAAGCAGGGACTCAAAGAGATATTTGCCCAGTGGTGATCCTAGGAACATTATTCACAACAGCTAACATTTGAAAGTAACATAAGTGTCCACTAAAGGATGAGCAAAATGTGTTCTCTACATTTTATGGAATTTTGAATTCTCAAAATTTTGAATCCTCAAAAGAAAGGAAATTCTGACATATGCTACAACATGGGTGCATCCTCAGAACGTTATGATAAGTAAAACAGACCAGACACAAAAGGACAAATACTATATGGTTTTACTTATAAGACACCTAGAATAGTCAAAGACAGACACACAAAGTAGAATAATGGTTGCCAGGAGCTGGGGATAGGAGAGAATGTAGGGTTTTTTTTAATATATATTTTATTAGTTATTGATGGATCTTTATTTATTTATTTATTTGTGGTGCTGAGAATCGAACCCAATGCCTCACACATGCTAGGCAAGCACTCTACCACTGATCTACAGCCTCAGCCCAAAAATGGAGATTTAGTGTTTAATAGGTACAGAATTTCAGTTTTGCAAAATGAAATGTGTTCTGAGGATAGATGATGGTGAGGTGGCAAACCAGTGTAAATATGTTTAATGCCACTAAACTGTACACTAAAAATGGTTAATATGGGCTGGGTGCAGTGGTACAAGCCTGTAATCCCAGTGACTCAGGAGGCTGAGACAGGGAGATCCCGAGTTTGAGACCAAGCTCAGCAATTTAGCAAGGCTCTGTCTCAAACTAAAAAAAAAGAAAAAGAGAAAGAAAAATGTGGGGTGGGGTACGGGGGTTATAGATCAGTAGTGAAGCATTCCTGGGTTCAATCCCCAGTACCAAAAATAATAATAATAGTAAGGTTAATATGGTACAACAACAGCATATCTATTAGAATGACTAAGGTCCAAAAACCTGATAATACCAAACACTAGTGAGGATGTGAAGCAATAGGAACTCTCATTCGATACTGATAAGAATGCAAAATGGTAAAAACACTTTCGAAGATAGTTTAGCAGTTTCTGTGTTCTTTGAGATTTTGTTTTGGTTTTATTTTTTCAGTGCTGGGCATTGAACCTCTGACTCACTTGTAGTGTTTTACTACTGAGTTAACCCACAACCTCTGGTTATGAAATTTTCTCAAAAAGCTAAACATAGTCTTAACAAATGACCCAGCAATCACACTTCTAAGTATTTATCCAGTTCAGATGAAATTTATGTCCCCCAAAAACCTGTACAGCCGGGCCCAGTGGCACACACCTGTAATCCCAGCAGCTGGTGAGGCTGAGACAGGAGAATTGCGAGTTCAAAGCCAGCCTCAGCAATGGTGAGGCACTAAGCAACTCAGTGAGACCCTGTCTCTAAATAAAATACAAAATAGGGCTGGGGATGTGGCTCAGTGAGCGAGTGCCTTTGAGTTCAATCCCCAGTACCAAAAAAAAAAAAAAACTGTACATGAAGATTTATAGCAGCTTATTCATAATCACTCAAAACTGAAAGCAACTAACATGTGCTTTATTAGATGAACGATTAAACTGTGGTACACCCATATAATGGAATATTGTTCAGGGATTAAAAGAAATGACCTAGGCTGGGGCTGGGGCTCAGTGGTAGAGCACTAGCCTAGCATGTGTGAGGCACTGGGTTCGATCCTCAGCACCACATAAAAATAAAAGTATTGAGTCCACCTACAACTAAAAAATAAATGTTTAAAAAAGAAAGAAAGAAAGAAAGGACCTCTCCAGGCTGAGGATATAGCTCAGTGGAAGGGGACTTGCCTAGTAAAGGAGAGGCCCAGAGTTCAATCCCCAATACGGCAAAAAAGGAAAGAAAGGAAAGAAGGAAGATGAGTTATTAAGCAAAAAAGACATAGAGGAACCTTAAATACATGTTGTTTAATTTAAAAAGCCAATCTAAAAAGGCTTAATATTGGCTAGGTGCGGTGGCACATGCCTATAATCCCAGCTGCTCGGGAGGACGAGGCAGGAGGATCATGAGTTCAAAGCCAGCCTCAGCAATGGTGAGATGCTAATCAACTCAGTGAGACCCTGTCTCTAAATAAAATATAAAATAGGGCTAGAGATGTGGCTCAGTGGTTGAGTGCCCCTGAATTCAATCCCTGGTCCCCAAAAAGAAAAAAAAAGGCTTAATATTGTATGATTCCAACTACTGTATATGACATTCTACAAAACTATAGAGACAATAGAAAGATCAGTTGTTGCCAGGGGTCAAGGAGGCTGAGGCAGGAGGATCAAAGTTCAAGAACAGCCCCAGCAACTTAGTAAGACACAGTTTCAAAATAAAATAAAAAGGACTGGGATGTAGCTCAATGGTAGAGCACTCTGGAACCCCAGTACTGCAAAATATAAATCTTAAAAAAATAATAATAAACTTTTTTCCAAGATGGGGAGGAGAGGGATAAAAAGGAAGGAAATATGTAAAACAAAGGGGTAAGGGCTGAAACTATTCTGTGTGATATCACAATGGTGGATATATGACATTCACACATTTGTCATAACCAACAGAACTGTACAACACAAAGAAGGAAACTTAATGTAAAATACTGACTTGATTAAAAATATGTAACAGTGCTGGGTGTGGTGATGGTGCATGCCTGTAATCCCAGCAGATTAGGAGACTGAGGCAAGAACATCATGAGTTCAAAGCCAGACTCAGCAAAAGCAAGGCACTAAGTGAAGTTAGCCAATCCCCCCAAAAAAATGCCAAATGTTTTCTTTGATATAAGGAGGCTGATTCCTAGTGGGATAAGGAGCGGGAGCATGGGAGGAATAGACGAACTCTAGATAGGGCAGAGGGGTTGGAAGGGAAGAGAGGGAGCATGGGGTTATTAATGATGGTGGAATGTGATGATCATTATTATCCAAAGTACAGGTATAAAGACACAAATTATTGTGAATATACTGTGTATACAACCAGAGATATGAAAAATTGTGCTCTATATGTGTAATAAGAATTGTAATGCATTATGCTGTCATATATAAATAAAAAATTTTAAAAATCATTATAAGCTGATAGTAGTGACTTTAAAAAAAAAAAAAAGCAAGGCACTAAGCAACTCAGTGAGACCCTGTCTTTAAATAAAATATAAAATAGGGGGCTAGGATTGTGGCTCAGTGGTAGAGCGCTTGCTTAGCACGGGGGGACCCGTGCTAAGAGCTGGTAGTATGCCTCAGTGGTTAGGTGCTCCTGGGTTCAATCCCTGGTGTGTGTGTGTGTGTGTGTGTGTGTGTGTATGTGTATTCATTTATTGTAACAAATATACCATGCTAATGCAAAATGTTAATAAGAGGGGAAAGAGTGCAGGGAAAAGGACACATGGAAATTCTCTATGCTAACTCATTTTCTATAATTCTAAAATTATCCTAAAAATGTAAGTCTAGGGCTAGAGTTGTTGCTCAGAGGTAGAAGGCTTGCCTAGCATGCCCAAGATTCTGGTTTTGATTCTTAGTACCACAAAAAATAAATTAATATACTTCAATTATTAGACTTTAATTTTTTCTTTTTCTTTTTTGTGATACTAGAGATCAAACCCAGGGGTTCACACACAGCTAAGCAAGTGCTCTACCACTGAGATAGCTCTACCCCAGCCAGTACCTTTTCTTCTATATATATTTTTTCAAAATTCGCCCTTAGGAGAAAACAAGAGCACAGACCCCATTTGTTTCTCATCACTGGAAAAGAATTAGACACACCCCCCACACACCCAATTTTCCAGATACATTTGTTTCACATCAGTGTGTCCTGGAAAGAGACCAGAGCTAGGGCTGTCACAGGATGTGGACATGTGGAATGTGAAGATGATGATTTATAGAAGGGAAATGCTGTAAGGGGAACAATAATATGTAAGCTCCAAAATTATATGTAATGCCAAAAGTCAGACTTCTGGAAGTTAATACAGATATAGAAGGTACTGTTTTTTTTTTTTTTAATTACCATCTATAGTCATTTGCATACATTACTAGGCTTGTGTGAATTTTTTATGTACTTCAGATTAAAGTGAATTATTTTTAAATTTGCCACTGTTTCTTCCTTCTCCTTATTTTACAGGATTTATTGTATTTTCTCATTTCTGCTATCCTCATGGTTTCTTTGCCCTTTATATAGAAAGTATGTGATGAGAAGTCAAGTAAGTTATCTCTTACCCTAGAGGTAGTGTTTGGTAGAATGTACTGATGAGTGCAATTTACTTTAAAATGCTGTGGGGGACAGAGGAGTAGATGGAATTGTATAGATATCTGATAAAACATGCAGAATAAAATGTTAATGGTGGAATCTAAGTGGTGAGCATACAAGCACTTATTATAAAAAGTCTCTCAAACTTTCCGTGTGTTTCTTTCATTAGTAAAATGTTAAAATAAAGCAGGGCACGGTGGCACACCCCTATCATCCAGGTGGCTCAGGAGACTGAGGTAGGAGGATCAAAGCTAGCCTCAGCAACTTAGTGAGGCCCTAAGTAACTCAGTGAGACTCTGTCTCTACATAAAATCCTTTTTAAAAGAGTTGGGATGTTACTCTGTGGGTAAGCTTCACTGAGTTCAATCCCCAGTACAAAAAAAAAAAAAAAAGGNTTAAGCACTTAGTCTTTAGATATTTAAAAAAAAAAAAAAAAGGTAAAATATATACCTGAACAAAAAATAAAGTTAAACACATGTAATCTCCCCCTACACCCTCACAATAATTCTTTTCCAGTGCAGTTTTGTCACTATCTTGTAACAATGAGTAACCTGCTAAAGCTTCCTAATTTAGTTTTGTCCTGTGTTAAATTATAATACTGGACAAAAATCAATAGTTTCTGAATGTTAATGTATGTGTTGGCAGCATCAGAATCACTCTGCAGCCCCATCCTAGTCCTTTAAAATTATAATTTCCTGGAAGGTATAACTCAGGAATCTGTATTTTATATAAGTATTTCATGGTGTGTGTGTGTGTGTGTGTGTGTGTGTTTTACTGGGGATTGAACCAAGGAGCAAACAACTCTGTTTTTTAATTTTTGTTTTGAGACAGGTTTTCCCTAAATTGCTGGCCTCCAATTTGCAAATCTCCTGCTTCAGCCTCCCAAGTCACTGGAATTACAAATAGGTACCACCACACCCAGTACTTTCATAGAGTTTTCAAACTAGCCAGATTCTAAAACCCCTGCATTAGAGCCTTTGAGCTTTACCCCATTCTATAGAGGTTATCTGTTTTTACTAAACCCTGACACGTTCTTAAATTTTTGTTTTTGTTTTCTCTTTTGGTACTGGGAATTGAACTCAGGGGCGTTCAACCACTGAGTCACATGCTCAGTCTTATTTTGTATTTTATTTAAAGATAGGGTCTTGGGCTAGGGATATAGTTCAGTTGGTAGAGTGCTTGCCTTGCATGCACAAGGTCCTATGGTCAATCCCCAGGACCACCAAGAAAAAAAAAAGACAGGGTCTCACTGCATTTCAATCAAATGAACCAAAACAATCAAAGTAAAAAAAAAAAAAACCAGTGAAAACTAGTTGGAAGTTTAATAATATGCATGGAAGTTTCTTTTGTTTTTCTCCTTTTCTTCACATGCTATTTTGATCTGCCTTTCTAGTATAATTTTGCAAATAATTATTGATAATTTATTATGCCCTTGTCTGTGTGTTGTGTATTTATTATGAACTTACTACACACTAGGCACACAAATAGAGCAAAGATATCACAAATCATAGAACACAAAAAACAGACATAATCTCTGCTCCCAGGAATTTACAGTCAAGCAAGAAGATGGTTTTTAAATAAATTACGAATGTGATAACTATATAAGGAATAACTCAGAGTACAATGGAAAAAAGTCAGGAGAAACTGTTTATGACTAGAAAATCAAATCAGGTTTTTCCACATAAGTGGAAGCCAAGCTAATACCTAAAAATTGAAAAGGAAATACTGGATAAAAATAAAGGTGTTTGGGAATGGAGTTGTAGCTCAGTGGTAGAGAACTTGCCTAAAGGGTTAGGGTTAAGGTTAGGGTTAGGGTTAGGATTAGGGTTAGGCACTGGATTTGATCCTCAGCACCACATAAAACTAAATAAATTAAATATAGGTATCTTGTCCACAACAACTAAAAAGTAAATAAATAAAGAAACGGGTGTTTGGAGATATTTTGGAAAAGAGAATATAGAGAATATTCTGAGCAGAGAATATTCTATATCGAAGTCCTGGGACATTTATTTGGCTTGTTTCAAGCAGTATAGCTGCAGTTCAGTCAGCTTTGGAAAGAATGGCACAAAACAAAGAGAAAGGCAGGAGCCAGCTCACATAGAAACTAGCAGATATGGACCACACTAAGAATTTTGGCCTTCATATGAAATGCAAAGGGAAGTCATTTAATAATGGAGCAATGGGATCTGATTTGTCTTTAAAGAGACCACTTTGGCTGCTGTGTAAAGAGTAAATTTAAAGGAAAAGCCAAGTCTAGGAAGAGACTAGTGATGTATGTTCTCAATTTCAGATGCAAAATTTAAAGAGCTGCCAAACCAGGCATAGTGTTGCACACCTATAATCCCAGAGGTTTGGGAAACTGAGGCAGGAGGATCACAAGTTCAAGACCAACCTTAGCAATTTAGCAAAGCTGTCTCAAAATAAAAAATAAAAAGGGCTGGGGAAGTGGCTCAGTGGTGAAGCACCTCTGGATTCAATTCCCAGTAACAAAAAAATAAATAAAAAATAAAGAACTGCCAAAATACTCAGTGATCTAGATAAATCATATTTAATATATTCTTTTAAAAAATCAAATTTCTATGAAGAAGAGGCCAGCTCCTTGATTTTATAAATAAAATTCAGCAGGAACCAAGTCTGCCATCAATATGAGAAAAGTATATCATCATGCAAGTGTGTATCTATATTTACTTAAAATTTTTATATTTTCTCACCATGGAATTTTTGCATTATTTTGATTTTCAAAACATGCTACCAAGGGCTGGGGATGTGGCTCAAGCGGTAGCGCGCTCGTCTGACAAGCGTGCGGCCTGGGTTCGATCCTCAGCACCACATACCAACAAAGATGTTGTGTCTGCCGATAACTAAAAAAATAAATAAATATTAAAAAAAAAAAAAAAACATGCTACCAAGCTAGTTGCAATGGCACATGAATGTAATCCTGTAGTGGCACCCCCTCCTCCACAAACAACTTAACTAAGCTTCTCCAGAAATCTTCACCATAATTGATTTTAAGAATATAAGCAAAAAAATCTCTACAAAAAAGTTCAATGTAGGGGCTGGGATTATGGCTCAGTGGTAGAATGTTTGCCTAGCAGGTGTGAGGCACTGGGTTCAATTCTTAGCACCTCACATAAATCAATAAAGTCTATTGACAACTAAAACAAATTTTTACAAAAAGTTCAATGTAGTTAAACTTCCTATTTTCCTGTTGCTCTATTTCACTTGACCACTGGCTGGGAAGAAATCAGCATTCCAGGTACTCAACACCCCTTCACTTGTTTTTCACGAACATGGATCCAGTATAGCAGTTTGTAGAAGTGTGTTTGCAAATGCAAAATGTGATAAAAAGACAAATCCTTTAACAAGGCCTCTGGCCTTGAGCTAGGCTTCACAGAGATGTCTACATTTCTAAGACAAAGAGTAGTTAACAATTGGGCTCCATGGTAACTGCTGGCTGAGGGAGGAAAGAAAGGGGAGAAGAAGTTCTCCCTTTCTTAGGTGTTGTCCTTGAAGGGTTAACTTGTCCAGAAAGGTGAAAGAAAAAGCTACTTTTATGTGAACTTCTGCAGAATGTGAATTTCTGAGCCCCTCACCTTACATGCTAAGTATAAAATTCTGAAACTACCTGAAGTCGGGGTTCAGGGGATTAATTGATTACAGCAAAAGCTGTGCCCTCTGAACCTGGCTGCAGCCAAATAAAACTGTTTCCTGCTATCTTTGGTGCCTTGCCTCCAAGCAACTTGGGAGGCCCAGACAAGAAGGTATCACAAAATCAAAGCCAGTCTCACTTAGCAAGACCCTAAGCTAATTAGTGAGACCCTTTTTCAAAATAAAAAATAAAACTGGGGATACAGTTCAGTGATAGAGCACTCCTGGGTTCAATTTCTAGTTTCAAAAAAATAAAATAAAATTAGAAATAGAGGGCTGGGGATGTGGCTCAAGCGGTAGTGCGATCGTCCTCCATGCGTGCGGCTCGGGTTCGATCCTCAGCACCACATACAAACAAAGACGTTGTGTCTGCCGAAAACTAAAAAATAAATAAATTAAAAAAAAAAAAAGAAATAGAAACATTTCAGCAAGATGATTTATTGTGTTTACTGAGTTGTTTGATGCTCTCACATTTTGCCCCTAAGGGAGTGCCTCACTTGCCTCATTCTACAATAGCAGAAATAGGAAGACCATTTAGGAGGTCATTCATTGATTGATTCATTCAACAATGCCAGGTCCTGTTATGTGCACTCAGTGAGGGGGCAGAGTGAAAAAGACTATGATAGTCTCTGCTCTTATGGAGTCTATCCTGATGTTTTATAAACAACTAAATAAATGAGATGATTTTGTAGTTATTTGAAATGCATTTAAGGAAATAAAAGAGAGATCTGATCACTAGAAAGGGGCAACTTAAGAGAGTGTGACCTGGGGGCTGGGGTTGTGGCTCATCAATAGAGCGCTAGCCTAGCATATGCAAGGCCCTGGGTTCAATCTTCAGCATCACATAAAACTAAATAAATAAAATAAAGGTATTGAGTCCAACTAAAACTAAAAAATAAATTAAAAGGAGAGAGAGAGTGTGACCAGGAAAGGCCAACATAACTAAAACCTGAGTGATAAGAGCCAAAGGAGGAGTGTCTAAGGCACAGGAAACATCAAAGCAGGCTAGAACAGGATTCAGGAGATAAAAGGTAGTGGCTGGAACTGGTATGTTGGAAAGAAATGGAGAAATGGAAAGCCATGACTAATGTGAGATTTTTTGTTGTTGTTTTGGGTTTTGTTTTTTTGGGGGGAGGACAGGCACCAGGGATTGAACTCAGGGGCACTTTACCGCTGAGCCACATCCCCAGCCCTATTTTGTATTTTATTTAGAGACAGGGGCTCACTGAGTTGCTTAGTGCCTCACCATTGCTGAGGCTGGCTTTGAACTCTCGATCTTCCTGTCTCAGCCTCCTGAGCCGCTGTGATCAGAGGCATGCGCTACCATGCCCGGCCAAGATGTTTTTAAAGTAGAATCAATACTAGTACTGAGGACTTGAAGAAAGGGAGATATTGAGGAAAACTCCCCTTTGTTACAGTTGGTCAAATGAAGGAAAATAACAGCAAGTGCTTTGACCATTGTGTTTGTCAGCTTTCCATTCCTATAATGAAATACCTAAAACCTAAAACAATCAAATTTTCTTTTTAGAAAAGGTCTATTTTGGTTCACAGTTTTCAGTCCAAGATTGGGAGGCCTCAATGCTTTGGGCCTCTCTGATGGGCATGACAGACAGCAACTCTGAGGAGTATGTGGCAAAGCAAACTGCTCACTTCGTGATCAAGAAGCAAAAGAGAAAAAGGAGGGGGCTGGAGTCCCACCATCCCCTTCCAGGGAACACCCCCAATGACCTAAGGATCTCCCACTAGACCCCACTCCTAAAGGTTTCACCACCTCTCAATAGCAACACCCTGGGGCCCAAGCCTTTCATACACTGGCTTTCAGGAACATGCAAGATCTAGACTATAGAAACTATGGTGTTTTGGTCCAGCACTGTTTTTGACTTGGAGAAAAAAAATACATCAACATAGCTACTAACTGTTTGCCTGTGGAAAAAAAGTACAGTGCACATCGATGCACATAGAAGACTGTCATTGCATACAAAGGGAAAGGAGAATATGAGTATGTACTTGTGTGTATAAAGTATTTCTGGAAGCATGCATGTAAAAAGACAATTGTTTACTTCTAGGGAGAGTAAATGAGTAATTAAGGGACAGTTACTATAAAAACTTGTGAAACTTATAAATTTTGAACTATATGAATTATACTATTCATAAAATAAAATTGTCAAATAAATTTTCCAAAAGGAGAAAGGAGTGATCGTAAGGTATTAACTCTTAAAAGCAAATCGAGACCACAATGATGGTAAAGCCACAGAAAAATGTTTGATCTTGAATTCAACACCTTAGTACAGCATCTGGCCTTGCGTGGTCCTTGCTGTCCTCATTCAGTGTATATTTTTGCACTATGTCATTGTTGTGGATAATGTGGATTGAATCAACCTGCATTCTACCCTCCTGCAGGATATCTTTCTGTATTGCAGAAGTAGAATACAAAAACCACAATTCTGGCTCCTTTGCAGTACAGTTCTACCTGTGAATTAGCTTCAACCAATTAGACACATTTGAGTGAGATGTGAAAGGCAGAAGTGAATTGGAAGCTATTTTCTTGTTCCTCTTATTTTGCTGCTGCAGGTGAGGCTTTGGAAATGTGAAGTTTTGTTTTTTATGGCAATTCCTTTAATGTTCTTTCTCCAGATTCCTGGGGGTTGGGGTGCAGTTGCTGTGGCAACAGGAGACATGAAGGATTCCTGAGCCCTGGAATGCATCCATGGTATTGTGGTCTTAAGTTCACACATTCTAAGTAACGGCCTCAAAAGGAGCTCTGGTGCTTTAGTCCATTCTGTATTGATCTAGGAGTTATTCCTGAAGGTCCAGCCTAGAATCTACTCCTTCTACGCTTTCAAAGGTTTTCTAAGCACATAAATCTCTATAATAAATCCCTTCATACTGTCAGTGGTTTCTGTTTCCTACCTGAACTTTGGATGATACAATCAATAGAGTTCAGAGAAAAATTATGTATTGAAATGTTCTGTCTAGCTTTCGCATTCTAATTCAGGTTATTCTAATCAACCACCAGCAGTCCTGCCTGTCCTTCATTCTGATTCGAACCCTGATCCAGGTTTATAGGATATGCAGAGCTCTAATTGAGTAGCTCTCTGGCTTTACTGCTTGTTCTGACCTGACCTTTGTCCTAAGGTTCTATCATAACCTCCCTCTAGAGCTGAGTTTCTATGCTTGCAACTCAGTTTCTCAAGACTGGATTTTTACCTAATACCTTTGAGGCTAAATTCCTGCATAGACAGTTAAAACATTATCTGGGTCTCTGATCCCTGGAAGCACTCCAGGCTGACTCACCAATATGGTTGTACAGGGGTTAAAAACTGAAATAAGGGCTGGGGGTGTAGTTTAGTGAGATAGTACTTGTCTAGCATTAATGAGGCTTAGTTGTTACCTAGACCTCCCAACAATGCATCCACTAAAATTTAATGCCCAGTCCAATAGGAACCTCTACACCCCTGTTTGAGACTTCTGGTCAGCCTTATTTCTGATTCCCTATCAGTTGTTAAATGTGTCAAAAATCATCTCTGCATGTAAGCCTGTTTAGTTTTTATTGATTGGGTGATCTTTTACTTTTATCATTTGTTTGCAGCTGGGAAACCTGCCTTCCAAATTCAGGACCCAGCTGTGGGGACTATCATTATTCAATGCTTGTGTTCATGTGTGTGTGTGTGTGTTTTTTTTTTTTTAACTATGAACCACGGAACCACATCCCCAGACCTATTTTGCATTTTATTTAGAGACAGGGTCTCACTGAGTTGCTTTGGGTCTAGCTAAAATGCTGAGGCTCCTTTGAACTTGAGATCATCCTGCCTCAGCATCTTGAGCTACTGGGATTACAGGCATGTGCCCAGCTACTCCTTGTGTTTTTTGTTTGCTTGTTTTATTGTGGTACTGGGGATTCAACCCAGGGTGTTCTACCAATGAGTTATACCCCCAGCCCTTCTTTTATTTTTTATTTTGGGAGTGTTTGGTTAAATTGCCCAGGATGGCCCGGAACCTGCAATCCTCTTGCCTCAGCCTCCAAGTAACTGGGATTACAAGGGTGTGCCACCAAGCCTAACAATATATTCCACTCTTGGTTTTAGATTCTAGATCAACATTTTATCTTATCTATCATATATTTGCAATAAACATTTCAAGTTTGATCAATCTCACTAGTTTATTCATGTCTTATGGTAGAAAAGGTCCTTGAAATTATGAATCCCTTTTTTCTCCCTTTCATGCTGCTGGAGATGATTCCAGAGCTTCACAAGTGCTAGGCAAGTGGCATCTCACTAAACTACAATCCCAGCCCTATGAATCCCTTTTAAAAGCCTCCATCTTTACTTCCCTTTAGTCTTGGACTCACAGGTTAATCCTACACTAAACTACATTTCCAAGAAACAGCACTGGGGTGTGGGGTTGGTAAGAGGGATTGAACTAAGGTCCTTGAGTTGAGCATGCTAGGAAAATGAGTTACCCTGAGTTATATTCTAAGCCCCAGTAATAGCATTTTTAAAACATTAAACTATCAAAAAAAATAAAGTATGCTGAAATTTTTAGACTAAATGTATTACTTTATGTATTTATTTATTGGTACTAGGGATTGAACCCAGGGGCACTTAACCACTGAACTATATCCCAGTTCTTTTTGTTTTACTTTGAGACAGGGTCTCACTAAGTTGCTGAGGCTGGCTTTGAACTTTTGATCCTCCCGCTTCAGCCCTCCCTGTTAACCTCATTTGCTGGGATCACACCCAACTCATTTCCATTATTTAAACAAACAAACAAACACCACCACCAACAACAAAACCCCCCAAAACTCAAGCCCAACCAGGGATACTAAAAAGACCAAAATAAATAAATACATAATTTGTGATCTTCAAATCTGGAGCTTTTAAAAAATACAGCTACAAATGTTGTGAACAAACCCTTACATTGAGTTTATCTGTTATTGAAAATACTAAGAAAAGAATATAGCTAAAATCAAAACAATTTGACAAAGCAGTTAAACTCATAGTTGATCACTATAGAAATTGGCAAGTTTGGGCTGGGGATGTGGCTTAAGCGGTAGTGTGCTTGCCTGGCATGTGTGCGGCCTGGTAAAAAATAAAAACATTAAAGAAATTCTCTCTCTCTCTCTCTCTCTCTCTCTCTCTCTCTCTCTCTCTATCAAAAAAAAAGAAAAAGAAAAAAAAAGAAATTGGCAAGTTTATCAAACATGATACATATTAAGATGTTCCATATTATTTGGATGATGATGATGATGATGATGATTATACAATTTGGAACAACCCCATCATTATTATTCTACAAACTGGAATTACCACATACAGAACAATGGTTATTCCAAGTTATGAAATTGATAATATGCACAGTAACGACACTTCTTTTGCAAGGAATCTAGGAAAAATGTTGGAAGATACACTCGAAGGGGGAAAACATTCAAGGTAGAAGAAATCATATATATTGATATTATTTTTTTTTCAGAGAGGACAGTCAAGGACGTTCTAAATTAGAAAACAAGTCCTTGTGAAAACATTTTGATGTATTCTGGCAAAAATTTAAAAAAAATCAAGAAAGACATGGAATTCAAGGAGCACAACAAACAAAACACTGGAGAAAAACACTAAGATGCAGCAAGCATAGCAGGTAAGTCAGTAGGCTCCAAGGAACATGTATTCTAGAATAAGAACAGAATGTACTCCATGATGTAGATGAAGAAGTTAAAGAAGGAAACACATGGGTTGGGGCTGTAGCTCAGTGGCAGAGCGCTTGCCTAGCATGTGTGAGGCACTGGGGTTCAATTCTCAGCACTGTGTATCAAAAAACAAAATAAAGTTCCATTGACAATTAAAAAAAAAGGAAGGCAACACATGCTTCTTAATATTTTTTAAAAACTAGTACCAAATTTCTTATTTATTTGGGAAAAAGAAAGGCAATTAGAATTTATAAGAGAAAAACAAAAAATTCACAGAAAGTCATACTCTGGATATGAAGCAAATTGGGCTGAGGTAGAGTACTTGCCTAGCATGTGTGAGGTCTTGGGCTTGAGCCCTACCCGTACAAGAAACAAACAAAATAGATATGAAGCAAACTAAAATCTTGTTTGATTTTGAATAATTGATAGAATTTAAAGAAAAGGACATTCTGTCCTGTACCATGAAGGAGGAAATGGCCCAGTATAGTTCCTTATATCTGCTCAAGGTAATGTTTGCATAGTGATGATAAAGCAAATATTGCTTATTGCTGTTCAAAGGTTAGAATCAGTTGCAGACAAAACATGGAGTGTTTATTTATAATTATAGAACAGGCTGTAGTTGTCATTAACCTTGATGCTACAAAACAAAAAGAAAGTGAAAGTGAAGCTGACCAAGACTGAGTGGAAGAAGAGAGAAAGAATGAAGGATATGGTAATGGCTTCATTTTTACACCATGGAGCGACAGGAGCTGCTATGAAACTGAATGAAAAACAAGAATTTAAGCATCTTATTTTACATTATAAAGACTTTCACTAGAATAAAGATAATGTAAGGAGGCCCTGTATGATGGTACAGGCCTTTATTAGCAGTGACTTGGGAGACTGAGGCAGGAGGATCACAAGTTCAAAGCCAGCATCAGCAATTTATCAAGGCCCTAAGCAACTTAGCAAGACCCTGTCTCAAAATAAAAAATAAAGCCTGGTGCAGTGGTGCCCACCTGTAACCCCAGCGTCTCAAGAGGCTGAGGCAGGAGGATTGAGAGTTCAAACCCAGCCTCAGCAACTTAGTGAGGCCCTAAGCAACTCAGGGAGACCCTGTCTCTAATAAAATATTTAAAAGGGCTGGGGATGTGGCTCAGTGGTTAAGTACCCCGGGTTCAATCTCTGGTACCAAAATAAAAATAATAATAATAATAATAATAATAATAATAAATGAAAAAGAGCTTAGGATGTGGCTCAGTGGTTAAGCACCACTAGGTTCAATCCCTAGTATCAAAATAATAATAATAATACTATTATTCTTAATGGGGAGGTTTAATTAGTTAAATCTTCACCTTTTTTAATATTTAGTTTTTAGTTATAATTGGACACAATATCTTTATTGTATTTATTTTATTATTTTTATGCGGTGCTGAGGATCGAACCCAGGGCCTCGCATGTGCTAGACGAGTAATCTACAGCTGAGCCACAATCCCAGCCCCTAAATCTTCACCTTTCTTCCAATTTTTCTTTTCTATTTGTTCGTTCTTTCTTTTTTTGTATGTGGGGATCCAGTGGTAAGCAAATCCTTATCTTTCAAAGGTGGGAGTGAATACATACCTAAATTTCTAAATTTGATACATTAAGAAATATTAGTGACTTGGGGGACTGAGGCAAGAGGATTGCAAGTTTGAGGCCAGCTTCTGCAACTTAGACCCTGTTTCAAAATAAAAAATAAAAAGGGAGGGGCTGGGGTTGTAGCTCAGTGGTAGAGCGCTTGCCTAGCATGTGTGAGACCCTGGGTTCGATCCTCAGCACCACATAAAGATAAATAAATAAAATAAAGGTATTGTGTCCATCTACAACTATGAGAGAGAGAGAGAGAGAGAGAAGAGAGAGAGATGGGGATGTAGTTCAGTATTAAAGCATCCCTGAGATCAATCCTGTGAGGGTGGCCTTAGGCAACTCCATTTTAAAAACTCCAGTTTGAAACCTGCAGTCTCACCAGGCACACCCACAGAGCCCTCCAGTATGGCCACAAACAAGTTACTTCCCCTCACCTTGATAAACAGAGTGAAGCCCCTGGCAGGCTGTCCTCCCCAGGGTAAATTATGTCACTAAGAAATCTGGTGGTAGCTGATAAGGATTGAAAGGGGGGTCAAAAAAACCCAAAATTTAGTATAAATAATAGAGCAAATGAACAAGGATTCAGCCAGCCGAAACAAGGATGCACTCAAGCTGGAGAGCCTGATGAGGACCTGACATCCCATCACTCATCATTTCTAGAGCCTCTGCTTGATCCTCACTGCTCTCAAACTCTACCGCCTCATCTGGACCTTCGTGAGAGCCGCAACTCCTCCCTATGACCCTCTCTCAACCGGTCATCCTACTCCATGCCAGGAAAAGCCTGCCTTGGTTCCAGACCTGGTCACCGCGGTCTAAGTGAGTGTGCATCTGCTGGACTTAATGCCTAAGGCTTGAGACTTTTGAACTTAGCATGCAGATGGAATGTCTGTCATTAGCCTATCATGATTAAATGTGTTTTACAATGCTTAGAATTAATCTAGAATTGTTTGCTGTGAATTAATTAATCTAGAATTGTTTGCTGTGCCTAGCATTAAGGACTGTGGTTTTCTTGATTAATAACCTGTAGTGTGAAATTGTATTGAGTGATCTGAGTGAATACAGCATTGAAAAGGGCAGAAGCACGTGGACCACCGTACAGAAAACAAAAACAAAAGAGAAAGAGAGAGAGGGAGAAATATTAACATAGAAACTTATTCAGTTATAAAGTGACTACCTGAAAAGCAACACCAGAGCAAGGAGCAGGGAAGACATGGCAAAGGGGATGTGACATTCTATTATGAGTCTAAGTTTGTTAATTTTTATCTATTGCAAATATAAATTTAATTTCTTAATACAGTTAATACAGTCAAGGGGCTGGGGTTGTAGGTTAGTGGTGGAGCACTCGCCTAGCACATGCAAGGTGCTGGGTTCGATCCTCAGTACCACATAAAAAATAAATTAGTAAAATAAAGATATTATATCTGGGCTCGGGCTCAGTGGTAGAGCACCCGCCTCGCATGTGTGAGGCACTGGGTTTGATCCTCAGCACCACATAAAAATAAAGATATTGTGTCCAACTACAACTAAAAAAAGTAAGAGCCAAGTTGGACTGAAAATAGATATAATTGTTCTTATATCCAATATGGGAGGAATTACTGTTAGATACAGAATATTTTAAAATATAGTACATAACAAAACATAATTAAATAAATAAGAAATTTGGTAAAAGTTTCTTAAATTATTAATATTTTTGCTTTTGCCACTTTATTCCCTAAGTAATTATGCCTTGTTTAGAGATTTCTAGACAAATGAGGTAGTTGTTGAATATAACTCATTAAACATGATTTTCAAGTCAATCTAGGACCTGGTTGGTTAAAAACAGCCTGAGGTTTGGCTACAGATTGATCAAAGTTTTCTGGAAAATTCCTTTTCTAGAAAGAAATCAAATCAAATCAAATAGTATCCATGGTGTGCACATCTGTAATTCCAGCAATTTGGGAGGTCTCAAGTTCAAGGCCAGCCTGGACAATTTAGCAAGACACTGTCTTAAAATAAAAAATAAAAAGGGATAGGGATACAGCTCAGTTGTAGAATGCCCCTTTGTTCAATCCAGTATGGTTTGGGGTCAGGAGAGGAGTGTATAAATAGCATAGAGGAACTCTCAGTAGTTGGTGTCTTCTTCATTCAACAAGGGCCAGGGTTGTACTTTCCATGTTGCACCCCCTGGAGAGTGAAGCATGATAAGTAACTTCCTGCCACTTCACTTTCCTTCAGTACAGACTGAGTAGGGAGAATGGGAAGTGCTTTACCTCCCCCAAAGTTGATCAGAACAAGTAGTTGTGACCTGAAGAACTCTCACAGGGCTGAATTCTTATCCATGTTTTGAATACAGTTTGGATTTTTTTAAAGAGATAATCTAACAAATATCTTTACTACATTAAAAATTCTATATACTAAAAGCTAAATGTGGGCTGCAGTTGTAGCTCAGTGGCAGAGCGCTTGCCAAGCATGTGTGAGGCGCTAGGTTCGATCCTCAGCACCACATAAAAATAAATAAAAATAAAGGAATTGTGACCATCTACAAAAAATAAAAAAAGCCAAATTTGTTTCCTTCCAAATATTTTGATTCACTTTCCTGTAACCTAGTTTGTATTCTGTGTTTTATTTCAGTATAGGAATTAAACCCAGGGGTGCTTTACCACTGAGCTACACCCCCAGCCCTTTTTACTTTTTATTTTGAGACAGGGTCTCACTAAATTGCTGAAGCTAGCCTTGAACTTTTGATCCTTCTGTCTCAGCCTCTCGAGTTGATAGGATTAGAAGTATGTTCCACCACACGAAATTGATTGTCTATAATCTTACATAAAAATCTATTTAAGGCTGGGGATATAGCTCAGTTGGTAGAGTGCTTGGCTTGCATGCACAAGGCTGTGGATTCAATCCACAGTACCCCCACCAAAAAAAAAAAAAAAATCTCTAGTCGTTCTTTTGCCATATTTTGAGACAAGGGCAGAATAGGGATGGTGCAGGTAGAAGGTTCTGGTCCCATTTTAGTGCATATATATGAAGGGAAAAACTTAACAATACTCATCCAGTAAGATGAACACTAGTTTTTCAATGATTGATTAAACAAATACATATTATGAGTACATATTATGCATCAGGCACTAGGCGAGTTGGTAATATTCTGTATAAAGACAGGGCTAGAACATTATTCTATTCCTAGTAGCTCTGTCCTTGAAAATTTAAAAACATGTTATTTAATGTAAAGTTTCTTAACTTTGGTATTGCTGACATTTTGGATAATTCTTCGTTGTGGGTGTACTATGCATTGTAAGGACATTTGTTCGTTTGGCGTACTGGGGTTGGAACCCAGAGCTTATGTGCTAGTGAAATGCTCTACCACTAAGCTACATTCCCAGTCCCACCATGGCATATTTAGCAGCATTCTTGGTTTCTACCGATGCCAGTGACACCTCCCTCCTCAGTTGTGACAATGTCTTCAGATATTGTGAAATGTCCCCTGGAGGAAAAATTGTCCCTTGCTGAGAATCACTGAGTATGATCATATTTTTTAAAGATCTAAAGTTTATTCAGTTTTTGAGATACTACTACTGTGCCAACCTTGCCCATTTCTTACATGATTACTTGTCCTACATGTCATTGAACATTTGAACTTGAGAGATATAAACCACAATGTATTCTGATTCTCAGATAAGATAAATGGGTATTGCAGTTGAGTGACATATTCAACTAACTTATGAATAGCAGAACAAATACTGTTCTATATTTTTAGCTTAGGGAGGTTTATCTTAGACCATGCATGGCTGATAAAAATGTGAAATCTGAGCTCTGAGGATTTCTCTTGAGCTAACCAGATGGTGTGCTTATGATCTGCCTACAACATCTTCCCATTCTTTTTAAATAAAAAGCTATTTTTTACCTTCCACTTTTAAGATCACATGCTTTTATATTTTTTGAAGTAAAAAAACATATATCCAGGTTATGTTAGACACTTAACTATCACAAGGACTTATGAAAATCTAAGGAAAATGTCACCTACCTTTATGTTCTTTACATTCACCTTCTAATATCCACACCAAACATAGGCTTCCACTCTATCTTAATAACAACATCACACACACACTTATGTGTCAGGCAGCATTCTAAGTTATTTTACATATATTTTAAAAATTTACGTTTTTCTTTGGTTTAATTTCAGACAGAAAATTTGCAAAAATAGTACTAAGAGTTATTGTGGATACCTTTCACCCAGATTCACCAATTGTTATTTTACTATATTTGCGCCACCAGTCCCTGCTCACTCACTCCCTTGTGCTCACTCTATCTCAACACAGTCTTATTCTTTACTCAATAGCACATATTCCTTTGATTTTTATTAATTTTGTTGCTCAAATCATTCAGATTTAGTCAGCGAGAATCCCTTCAAACAGGTTCCTGTGGATTTTATATATATATATAAAATATATGCTTAGCGCCTCACTTTTGCTAAGGCTGGCTTTGAACTTCCGATCCTCCTTCCTCAGCCTCCCCAGCCTCTGGGAGTATAGGCGTGTGCAACTACTGTCCCAGCCTCCCTGTGGCCTTTAACATGGCACAAAACAGTAATGTTGGGCTCATCTTTATTTATTTTTTTTTTCGGGGGCATGGGGATTGAACTTAGGAGCACTAGACTACTGAGTCACATCCCCAGCCCTATTTTGTATTTTATTTAGAGACAGGGTCTGAGTTGCTTAGCGCCTCACTTTTGCTAAGGCTGGCTTTGAACTTGCAATCCTCCTTCCTCAGCCTCCCCAGCCTCTGGGAGTATAGGCGTGTGCCACCCTCAGCAATTTAGTGAGGCATTAAGCAACTCAGTGAGACCCTGTCTCTAATAAAATACAAAATAGGGCTGGGGATGTGGCTCAGTGGTTGAGTGTCCTGAGTTCAAACCCTAGTATTCCCTCCCCGCCCCCCCCCAAAAAAAAAGCAAAAATAGAATTATCCGATGGGTAGATAGAACTTGAAAATAGATGTATTTACACACATTTATAACTACATATGTGTGCATACCCACATGCATTCATATACATTTTAACATTAAATTTTCATTACACCTCTTATGAAATAGCAAATTTTATTATTCTCATATACTGTTTTGAGGCTCAGAAGAAGTTAAATAACTTGCCAGAGATCTACTAGTTAACTGGTGAGGCTAAGATTGGAAGCTGGACAGTCTGGCTCCAGGCCTATCCTTTTAGCATAAATATTTAAAGATAAAAGGGTTGACGAGGAAGCCTACCCTATATGATCTAAAATCCCTATTGAGGTCTTTGGCTTTAGTGTCATATCCTGTTTTCTATCTGGGAAGGAGGGCAGCAGGGTGTGTACTGTTGGCCTGGGAATGAATCCAAATAATAGAGAATTGTTTTTCTCCTTGGAAGACTAATGGTTTGTAACTGCACCAAAGTTGCTATACCTGGCTCAGTCTCCCACTAGGATGAGTTTAGCACTAAAAGGATTTTCAGGTTTCAGGCCTTCATGGAAATAGACTTCTGGTAAGCCTGCCTAACAATCCAGTTAATATGATCAATGTTTATCCAGTTAAGAATTCTGATTGCCACACATTGGTTTTAGATTGGTGAAGCAAAATAAACTTTTTGGTAAGAACTTCTTTTGGAGAGCAATTTTGCCACTTATATTGAAGTAGATAATGTGATGTGCACTCCCTAGAACCCACTGATTCTATTTCTAGATTAATTTCGCATTAAAATAAATGTTACTTGTGTGCACAAAGTGGTATGCAAAAGAATAGTTCGGGCTGGGGTTGTGGCTCAGTGGTAGAGCACTTGCCTAGCACATGCTAGGCCGTGGGTTCAATCCTCAGTCCCTCATAAAAATAAATAAATAAAATAAAGGTATTGTGTCCAAGTACAACTAAAAAATAAATATTAAAAAAGAATGTTCATAGCTACACTGTATATAAGAGCAGATATCTGGCAACAACCTTAATGTTTCATCCACTACAGAATAAATAAATAACAAAAAATGATATTTATGACAGCAGTAGAAATGAATAATTTATAAATTTATAGCTATTTTTATCTCCACAGACGAAAGATGCAGAATACATAGATACCTTTGACATAAAATTTTAAAACATGCAAAACAATTCTACATACATTACTTAAAAATATGTGCACATGTAGTAAAATTCTATCAAAATGCATGGAAATGAAAAACACCAGATCTAAAAGAGTCATCAGCACCTGTGTTGACTAAGACTACATTGACACTTACAGGACCAATTCACCAGAACGTGTGAAATCCTACTGGGTGTTGGTCAATCCACATCCAGGTCTGAAGAATAGTAACTGGCCAAAAAGTGCTCATAGGTGAGTTAAGCTAAGCTTTTAGGCAACCATATTCTGTGACAAATTATTTATAATATGCTAACCTGTTACAGAAAGTCTTGTATTCCCTATGCTTTACACATAATTACTATATACGAAAACTTAGTTTTGTTTTTTTTTTTACCAGGGACTGACCTCAGGGGCACTCTACCACTGAGCCACATCCTCAGCCCTATTTTGTATTTTATTTAGAGACAGAGTTTCATTGAGTTGCTCAGCACCTTGCTTTTGCTGAGGCTAGCTTCGAACTCGTGATCCTCCTCTGCCTCAGCCTCCCAAGCTGCTGGGATTTACAGGCATGTGCCACTGTGCCCAGCAACTTAATTTTATTTATATATCTTTTTTGATTGAAGATGGACACAATACCTTTATTTTATTTATTTTATGTGGTGCTGAGGATTGAACCCAATGCCTTACATGTGCAAGCCAAGCACTCCATCACTGAGCCATAACTTCAGCCCAATTTTATTTTTGTAATATCTTAAAAGGTTGGGGGGAATGTAATTTTATATCCATGTTACCTTATTTTTAAGTGAGTTCTATTTTCTCTCATATAGTTTTCTGAAAGTCAACAAACACTAAAGCATACTTTTTATCTTTATATAAAATGCACTAAAGAATACTTATATAAAATGTCCATGTTTTAAGACTATATATAGAAAAAAAGAATATTAGTGACTCCAAAGAAACAGAATCCACAGGATTTATATTATACATTAAAAAAAGATTTATTATAGAGTGATTATAGAGGCTGACAGATCTCTTGGTTTTCAGGTAAACTGGCAAGTGATGACCAAGGAGAGGTGATGGTGGAGTTCCAGTCTCAAGATTGACAGGCTAGAGATCCGGGAAGAATTGATGTTTTAGTTTGAGTTCAAAACCCAGTTTGTAGGCAGTCGTCAGGCAGGAGGAATTCTCTCTGGTGGAGGAAACTCAGCCTGTTTTGGTCTATTCAAGTCTTCAACTGATTCAATGAGGGCTACCCACATTGGAGAGGGCAATCTACTTTTCTCAGTCTATATCAATTTAAATGCTAATTTCATCCAAAATCACCTTCACAGAAACAACTAATACCCAATGTTAGACCAAATATCTGGGCAACGTATGGCCCAATCAAGTTTATAAATGAAATTACTCATCACAGAAAGGAAATATATCAAAATGATATAATACAATTACTAAATAAGTTTCCCTCGGATTTAGCTCTATATTTTACTTCAAATGGCATACTCTATTTCCTCAGTTTAAATTGTTTTTTAATGCTTTTAGTTTTATAGGTTCAATCACTTTAGTTTTTATAAATTTATAAGACTTAAAAATACTGTTTTCGTTAACACCAAAAAAACTTGTGTTTTTGTTTGTTTGCAGGGGATTGCTTGCTGGGGATTGAATCCAGGGCCTTGTACTTGCAAGGAAGGTACTCTGCAACTGGACTACATCCTAATCCCTGAAATACTTTTCATAATTGATTTTGTATTAAAAATTTTCTTTTTCTCTCCCAAAATACTGGGGATTGAATTCAGGAGCATGCTATCACTGAGCAATATCTCCAGTCCCTTTTATTTTTTGAGATGTGGTCTTGCTAAATTGTCCAGTCTGGCCTAGAATTTGCCATACTCCTGCCTTGGACTCCTGAGTAGATGGGATTACAGATTGTGCCACGACACCCAGTACCCTAAAATATTTCTAACAATATTTTCATATTCTAAATCTTTGCTTTAACTTCAAATTTTCTAATGAAGAAAATATACAAAGCTTGATATGTTTCTAAGTTGCTTTACCACTACAGGCTGTACAAAAGTTTTAATTATTATCACAATTTTGAGCTCTTCAGATATATGACTTCCTCAGAGATTTTTTTTTTTTTTTTGTGGTGCTGGGTACTGAACCCAGGGCCTTGAGCATGCGAGGCAAACACTTTGCCAACTGAGCTGTATTCCCAGCCCCTCAGAGAAAATTTTTAATTGTTATCATCAATTTATGATAGTAAATAGTTTCTGGGAAAACAATGAAGATAATTCACTCATATTTTATTGTTATTATCTAGAGATAGTCAAATTTCGTGGTTTGGGGCAAAATTAAAACATTTAGAAATCTTTCTAAAACCTTAGTTGAAATTCCAGATTTTCTCCCCAGAACCATCTGTTAAAAATCCAATATATATATATATATATTTTTTTTTTTTCCCACAATACTGAGGATTGAACCCAGTGCACTCAACTATTAAGCTATATCCCCAGGCCTATTTTTTTGAAATAGGATCTCGCTAGGTTGCTGAGGCTTGCCTCAAATTTGTGATCCTCCTGCCTTACTCTTCTGAGTTGCTGGAATTATATAGGTCTGCAATACCATTCGAGCCCAATAAAGATAGTATATATTTCTTAGTGGAATTATTTTTCGTGGATACCTATAAAAAGGCTGATATTTTTATTCCCAGATTGTTACCTTCTCAGCATCAATGAAAGTAATTAATCTATTGTAAATCATAATATTTTGCCTTTTAACTAATTATTAAGATACTTTTATGTGTTAACAATTGTAACTTTGATATAAATGATCTAAAACATTTTGTCAAATAGATGTCTTGTAAATAAGACTAAATTTAATTTGCATTTAGTCTGTATTAACAAATATTCAATGCCTGAAAAACCTTGATTGTATTTAATATTAACAATAAGGTAGGTGATATTAACTATTTAAATGAACCTTTAAAAGTATTGTTTGCTTGCCAGGCACGGTGGCACATGTCTGTAATCCTGGCAATTCAGGATGCAGAAGCAGGAAGACCTCTAGTTTAAAGCCAGCCTCAGCAAAAGCAAGGCACTAAGCAACTCAGTGAGACCCTGTCTCTAAATAAAATACAAAAAAGGGTTGGGGATGAGACTCAGTGGTTGAGTGCCCTTGAGTTCAATCACAAGTATACTCCTCACCCCCAAAAAAGTTGTTTGCTCAACTGAAACACAGTTTCAATGTGGTGGCATATGCTTTTTTTTTAATATTTATTTTTTAGGTGTAGATATACACAACACAATGCCTTTATTTTTATGTGGTGCTGAGGATAGAACCTGGGTCCCGCCCGTGCTAGGCAAGAGCTCCACCGCTGAGCCACAATCCCAGCCCTGGCATATGCTTTTAATCCCAGGGACTTGGAATGTTAACAATTTTGAGGTCAGCCTTGACAATTCAGCAAGACCCCATTTTAGAAAAATAAAATAAAATAATGAAGGACTGGGAGTGTGGTTCAGTAGTAGAGGGCCTCTGGATTCAATACCAGTAGAAACAAAACTCTCTTAGGTAAAATATTATAAATCTTCATTTCAAATTCTTTATTGTTGAAGCTGATACATATTTCCTCCTAAATTTTTCATTGATGATTACAAATCTTTGTTTCAGCTTTGAGTTTTAAGTGAACATGTGTGTGAAATGTGCATTTTGCACTTTAAACACTAAGTTTTTGATAACTGTTAGCACTCAATATTCATATTACTTGGAATAAGTCATTTTTCATTCTAGAAAAATTTGTTTTAATTCTTTCACACCATCAAGACATTTCAGGGGACTGGGGTTATGGCTCAGTGGTAGCGTGCTCGCCTAGCACGTGTGAGGCCCTGGGTTTGATCCTCAGGACCACATAAAAGTAAATAAACAAAATAAAAGCCATGGTCCCTTTAAAAAAAAAAAGACGTTTCAGGATGGTTTAAATCATGGTCTAGACTATAATTCATTGATATATTCTTTCAGTTTTAGAATATTAACATTTAAAACATTTAAATGGATGTTAAGAAGTTTATCAATACTTTGTTGACATCTCAGTCTGAATTTTCCAACTTACAACTTTTACTTGAAACATCTATTTAGAAAGGTGTACATGTCGGGAGTGGCTGGGATTGTGGCTCAACCGCAGAGCCTTGCCTAGCACGTGTGAGGCTCTGGGTTCAATTCTCAGCACCATATAAAAATAAAGGTGTTGTGTCCAACAACAATTGAAAAATATATATATATTTTAAAAAGTGTACATATTGTAAGGGTTCAATTTAATATATTTTTGCAAAACTAAATGTACCAATTAATTAGCATCCAGATTAAGAAACAGAACACACTAACATCCTAGAAGCCCAAATCCTTTTACCATCTGTCAGTTACTTCCTTCTCACTCAAGGGTAACTAATATCTTGTTTTGGACTTCACATAAATAGAAAAATTATATATTCTTTTTGTCTGGCTACTTTTGCTATATCTCACATTTCTGAGGTAACTGTAGCAAATTATTATTATGTGTAGTTATAGTAATTATTATTATGTGTAGTTATATAATGTATTATGTAAATATACAACAATTTTTCTTATTTTTGTACCAGAGATTGAACTCAGGGGCACTTGGCCACTGAGCCACATCTCCAGCCCTACTGTGTAAACACAAAAAACAGGGTCTCACTGAGTTTCTTAGCACCTTGCTTTTGCTAAGGCTGGCTTTGAACTTGAGGTCCTCCTGACTCAGCTTCTTGAGCTGCTGGGATTACAGGTGTGTGCCACTATGCCCAGGAAATATGACAATTTTTCAATTTGGGTTTCTAATTTTGGTTATGAATGGTAGTGAATGGTTAACAATTATGAATCATCTCAATATGAACACTTACTGATCTAATATGGTAGCAAGTAGCCATATATAGTCCTTCAAACTTAAAATTGGAAATTAGTTCCTCATTTGCACTACCCTTACTTCAAGTGCTCAACAAATATCTATATATGACTAGCGATTACTATATGAATCCATTCTTTCTTACCAACAGAACTTTGACTCTGTTCAGGACAGAATGCACACTGCTTAAAATATCTCTCCATACTCTTGTAGCAAGAGGTGGTCAGGTGATTCAGTTTTGTCCAAAAAGACAGAGGTAGAATTCACTGAGTGGGGCTTCTAGAGAATGTTTTTTTTTTGTTTTTTTTTTTGGTTCTGTGAATTGAACCTAGTGGCACTTAACCACTGAGCCACATCCCAAGCCCTTATTAATATTTTATTTAGAGATAGGGTCTTACTAAATTGCTTAGGGCCTCCCTTGGTTGCTAAGGCTGGCTTTGAACTTGTGATCCTATTGCCCCGGCCTCCTGAGTCACTGGGATTATAGTCATGCACCACTGCGCATGGCTAGACAAATTAAAAAAAATTTTTTTTTTTAACCAGAAACACTCTATGACTTATATCCCCAGCCCTGTTTGTTTTAAGATAGGATCTTACTAAGTTGCCCAGACTGGCATGGAACTTGCCAGTTCTTCTGCCTCAGCCTCCAAGACTCTAGGATTACAGGCATGCACCACTGTATGCATCTTGGAGTAAGATTTTATTTTAAAAACAAAAGTGTCACAAGTTCCTGAAGACATAGAATAGCTAAAATGTGCACTAATAATAATGTAAAAACCAAATAACTATCATTTAAAAATACTCAACTAGTTTTGTGGAATATGAACTGTTTTTATTTTATTCAAAATTTTCCCCCAGTGCTAGGGATTGAACCCAGGACCTCGGGCATTCTAGGTAAAGACTCTATCACTGGGATATACCCCAGCCCTTTTTACTTTTTATTTTGAGAGAGGGTCCCACTAAGTTGTTTAGGGTCTTGCTAAATTGCTGAGGCTAGCCTTGGACTTGTGATCCTCTCGCCTCAGCCTTCTGAGTTGCTGGAATTACAACCATGCACCACCATGCCGGGCTCAATGTTTTATTACATCAAAAATTTTAAGCAAAGTACAGGGGTGCATTGCCTGTCATCCCAGAAACTAGAAGGGCTAAGATAGAAGAATAGCAAATTCAAGGCCAGTTTGGGCAAATTTGAGAGACTCTTGTCTCAAAATAAGACAAGAAAAAGGGTGCGAGGTGGCTGGGGATATAACCCAATGGTAGAGTGCCCCTGGGTTTGATCCCCAGAACTGTCAAAAAAAGAAGTAAAAAATGATTACATTTTCAACAATACTTAAATAAAAATCTACTTTGTATTTTACGTTAATACAAATTTTTACTAATTTAGAACTACATATTAAGATATTAATTTGGGGGAATTTTTTTTTTTTTAGAAATGGACATACTATTATATATAAAACAGTCTTGTAGGCCTTTAGATATAAAGGATTTATAATGGCTCATAAAATTTTAGAGATCTTAGTAAACTACTTTTTTTTTTTTTTTTGGTAGTGCTGGGAATTGAACCCAGGGCCTCATGCATGTGAGGCAGGAACTCTACCAACTGAATTATATCCCCAGCCCTAAAGTACTGTTTGTAGAACATGACTACTTAATTTTATTCTATATCTTTAGGTATAAACATGATCCATAAGTGAATTTTTTTGGGGGTGGGTACTGGGTATTGAGCTCAGGGGCACTCAACCACTGAGCCACATCCCCAGCCCTATTTTGTATTTTATTTAGAGACAGGGTCTCACTGAGTTCCTTAGTATCTCACTTTTGCTGAGGCTGGCTTTGAACTCTAGATCTCCTGCCTCAGCCTCCCAAGCCACTGGGAATACAGGCGTGTACCACTGCACCAGGCCATAAGTGAACTTTTTTTTTAATATTCAATTTTTTAGTTGTAGTAGGACACAATACCTTTATTTTATTTATTTTTATGTGGTGCTGAGGATTGAACCCAGGGCCTCACACGTGCTAGGTGAGCATTTTATCATTGAGCCACAACCCCATCCCAAGTGAACTTTTTATGTAAATCATTTTTTGGGTGGATTCGGGTTTCTGGGGATTGAACCCAGGGCTTTATCCATGTGATGCAAGCATTTTACCACTGGGCTATACCCCCAATTCTATGCACATCTTAAAGCAATGATAATTTTAAAAAATTAAACTGTTTTTTGATAGAGGTAGTCTGAAATATCCCTGACCTGGTCCTGACCTCTAAGCTTTTGGGGGAAGATTCCAAGAGTCAACACTATGAACACCAAAAAACACACTGTAACAAAGGATTGACCTCACGAATTTCTAAGCATGACAAATGCTTATCTTACAATTGCTACTTCCATAGTCATACATCTTTTCTTACTACTTATTGTTTTAAATTCTAGAAGCTTTACGTTTCTGGTGTTTTTAATCTGTTTTCCTAAACCCCCTTTACTACATTTTTCCTAGTTTAAAATAAACTTTCTGGGGGCTGAAGGTATAGCTTAAAGGTAGAGTGCTTGCCTAGCAAGTACAGGTCCTGTGTTCAATCCCCAGCACCCAAAAACTAAATAAATTAATTAAATAAACATTTTTTTTTTGGAGGGATTGGGGAAAGGGAGAAAGATGGGCTTGATACCTTGCTAATGTGCAGGCTTGATTCCAAAGTGCTGGATATTTCCTGATGAATAAGTTTGCTAAAGGAACACATACCAAGAGATAACCATTTTGAGGACAGCAGTTAACTCTTCCAGGTTAACTGCAGAAATGAAAATACAATAATTTGCTGATAGTTAGTAGGCATTTGCTATTTTATGGACATAAATAAATTGTGTGTGTGTGTGTGTGTGTGTGTATGTGTATGTGTGTGTGTGTGATGCTGGGGCTCAAACCCAAGGCCTTGAATACATGCTAGACAAGTGCTCTACTGAGCTACATTCCCAGCCCAAAATATTTTATCTGATTTACAAATATTAAAGATATATGTAAAATCTATGAATTATTTACAACAAAAATTTCACTAATAAAAATTTCTTAATATTTCCTTTAGAAAAAAATTGTACATTTGTTAGAGCGTGCCTGATACTTGTTAAAATATCAAGTAATACAGGACAAGGTGTTATGAAACAAAACACACAGCTGGGAAACATTTTATTTTTTTCTACTTCATATAACATTGCTCAGGACCACAAGATTTTATGTCTTTTTCCCATACTTCTCTGATTTAGGAGTATCACTTAAAAATATTTACTGATGCTATAAATATCATTGTTTTTCTATATATTAATAACTTTAATGAATGCCATATGCTCTTGTTCCTTTGGTCAGAAAGATAAACAGAAACTTTAAGTCAGATGTTTAAGACATTCAAAATGGTTTTTAAAAGCATACTTTCACAAATCAAGTCTACATCAGCAGCTATTATTTTAAAAATTACATACAATTTAAAAAACAAATTTTAAATTTTAAATAAAAAAGATTAATGGCCAATTGAAGAAAAGTTTAAGCATCATATTTTAATTTTTAGGCTATTCAGAAATATATTTTGTGAATAATAAGAATTATTTCATAAATATATATGTATAAATATAAATATATATCTACAGGATCTGTGATGCAGGAGAAAACTCGTTAAAAAAAACATTGCACTTTTAGATTATCAGGATGCTGTCAAATTTATCCTTCAAGTGAAATACAATTGCCGAGTCAGGTGCTTTTGGCACAAGTTTTTAGGTGAATATTAACACAATCTTAAAAACACAATGCTTTCATATTTTATTCACTGGAATACGAAGAATCAAACAGTTTAGAATTCTGACCAAAAAATCCCAGATAACTGTAACTGCTTAATTACATACAAAAAATAGTTGTAAAAAGATCTTAAACCTTCCTTTTCATCTCAAACGTGAAAGTTTACCAGCAACGTTTTTTTCCAATCCCTTCAGCAAGAATTCCCAGCCTACATACAAATGTAACATTGTCTTTTTCTACTCATGACTGAACTTGGATCACACCCCAGTATATAAAGACAAAAAATAAATGTATAATAAAAAGATTGGATAAATCAGGAGAGGCTTTTTGGTCTTGAATTCTTCACCCACTAACAATGAAGCAGCACTGTAGGCAGCCCAAAACACACCAAACAGCTTAAAAAATAGAAAAAGGAAGAAAAGAAAGACAAAAGGCAGCACATTAGCAAATCAAATACCTTTTTGGTTATCATAGAGTAAAAATAATGTTTACAATATTTTAAAAAAGTCAACCACCAATTGTGGTAAACAATAACTAAAAATATTAAAAACATTAAGAATGTTCATCCTTGCTCTGTTCCTTAACCATGAGATGGTCTTTTTAAAAAATGAAACCTGTATATCATAATAATCACTTGGGGTGTCTACTGCAAATGCCCTACCACTGAGCCAGTCCCCAATCCTGATAAAGCCAATTTTTGAAAAAGTTATTGGGCCAAATTCTTAAACAAAATTACCCTCAAGAGGTAGAAAATTGTTAAAAAGCAGAAGAACAGATTAAAAAAAAATATATTCCCAAGCCCATTTTGAGAAAGGGTCTTGCTATATTGCTCAGGCTGGCTTCAAATGTGTGACCCTGCTGCCTCTGCCTCCCAAGCAGCCAGGATTACAGGCATGTCTACTTTGCCTGGCTTAGTCACTTTAGACATTTTATAACATAAAATGAGGCGAAAAATCAAGGATACTATAATAGAAACAGACAGCATTAGCCAGAGTGTCTCAAACATGCAATATTAACAATTAGGCCAAATAATTCTTTGTTATGCAGAGCTGTCCTGCCCTCTGCCTACCATGTGCCCTCTACACACCATGCCAATAACCTCCTCCTGTCTATGATAGTCAAAAATGCCTCTAGATATTTCCAAACATCCCTGGGGGAAAAAATTGACTTCAGTTGAGAACTAGAACAGTTTTTCTTAAAAATAAATAAATAAATAAATAAATAAATAATGATGATGATGATGATGATAATAATAATAAGATATTGGAAAACTGACTGAAACATACTTGGGATTGTCCAAGTTTCTACCATGCTTTTTAAATATTAAAAAAAAAGACCCACAAAACAACTGAAGCGTACAGGAAGATATAAAGAAATATATAAAGTAAAATTATGATCAAATTGCATTTATATATCAGGATTTTTTTGTTATAAATGGTTAGATAATGTATTATAGGAATTAAATGTTAAAATTAATGCTTGTAGATTAAACTGTATTGTAATCCTAGAATTAACTGGACTGAAATTAGAAACGTGTATAATAGTCCACTATATCCACAGAAGATTAAATGATTAGGGAAAAAAATTAGCAAAGAAAAATCTGAAGTTTAAAAACAATTTTAAGAGCTAGGTGCAGTGGTGCACACCTGTAATTCCAGTGACTCTGGAGGCTGAAGCAGGAGGATTTTAAGTTCAAAGCCAGCCTCAGCAAGTTAGCCAGGCCCTCAGCAACTTAGCAATACCCTGTCTCAAAATAAAAAATAAAAAGGGCTGGGGATCAATCTCCAGTACTGACAAAAAAAATTTTGGGGGGGCTGGGGATGTGGCTCAAGTGGTAGCGCGCTCGCCTGGCATGCGTGCGGCCTGGGTTCGATCCTCAGCACCACATACAAACAAAGATGTTGTGTCTGCCGAAAACTAAACAATAAACATTAAAAAATTCTCTCTCTCTCTCTCTCCCCCTCCCTCTCCTCTCTCTCTTTAAAAAAAAAAAAATTAAAAAAAAAAATTTTTTTTAAGAGACCTGATTTTATTCTAAATTTTAAATGATATTTTCAAAAGATATTTCTATTTTATGATATATTCATATGTTGTATAAAAAATATTAAGGACCAACTTTCATTAGAGCTAATGACTAAAAGTGACAATACTTTTAGTAATTTTAAGTAGTTTCAGAAATATTCAAACATGATTAACCAAGTAAAAGAAAACATGGCATAAAGTAACCCTAAATGACTTAGTAAAGTTCATAAAGCTAGAATAATTAAATGCCAGCATGAGGCTTGCTGCTGAATCCTAAGATTTTTAAACTAAATTCTAATAATGCCAATTAGATAAAAAAGATTTCAGGGTTAGAATGTAGAGGAAATGAAGCTTTTCTTGGTTTGAAGTATTCAAACAGTTTGAACATAGAAAGATGATCTCAAAATAATCTTATGTATATCTGTAATAACAGTTATCCTTGGAGTGCCTACTGTGTGCCAACCACTGCATCTATATACTTTAAAATCTTCACAACAAATCCTTAAAAACTAGTTGTTAAGACATCCAGTGTTGCTAGGTGCAGTGACACAGGCCGATAATTCCAGTGACACGGGAGGCTGAGGCAGGAACATTACAAGGCCGGCCTTACTCAGCAACTGAGAGAGATAAAAAGAGTTGGGGATGTAGCACAGTAGTAGATTGGGCCCCTAGGCCCAATCCCTAGTACCGCTACCAAAAAAGAAAGAAAAGAAAAGAAAAAAGAGATTCCCATTAGTATGAACAAATTGAGAATAAGAAAAGTTAAGATACCTTCAGAAGACTAGAAGGTAAAAAAATCATGTAGAAACAGGATTTGAATTCAGAAATGATTGGTTCAAAAATGCACGTTCCTTTTTTTTTTTCTTTTGATAATGGGGATTAAACTCAGGGGCACTCAATGACGATCACTGAGCCACATCCCAGCCCTATTTTGTATTTTTAATTTAGAGACAGGGTCTCAGTTGCTTAGTGCCTTGCCATTGCTGAGGCTGGCTTTGAACTTGTGATGCTCCTGTTTCAGCCTCCTGAGCCACTGGGATTATAGACATGTGCCAACACACCCGGCTCAAAATGCCCAATGATTATTAAAGGACGTTCTCTCTTTTTAATACCCAATGATTATTAAAGGACGTTCTCTTTTCCAAAATACTACTATTCTTTAATTTTTTAAAAAAATTTATCCTTTTTAGTTATACATAACAATATGAGTCTATTTTGACATATTTATACAAACTGAGAAACAGTTTTAGATTATCACAGTCTTAGAGGATTAGGAAACTTTTGCTTTACTAGAAAACAATAAACTACTTCATATAATTCATTACCACATAACTTACTTTTATAAGTGTAGACACAACTTCAAATGATCCAACCACCAAAAGTACTGGAGCTATTACAATGAGAGGAAGTAATGAATATCCTATAACTCCAAGAACTTGGCCATATGCAACCTGTAGATTTTCAAAATTTTAAATAAATATCATAGAAATCAAGATACTCATTTTAATCACTATTAATCATAAAATATTCATTGTACTTACATAAGTGTGAGAATTAATAAGAAATCAAAAAGTATCATACCCAATATATTTCAAATTATCATATATTCTGCAATGTTCCTAGGCCCTAGCACCAACCACCTTGGTTTCAATTAACATTTGCTGATGATACTCAAATTTATATTTATAGCCCTACTTCTCTCTTGAGTTTCAGGATTATTTATCTAACCACCTTCCTTATATATCTACATTTTACTTTGTCTCTACTTTCCCTAAATTGTGGAGGATTAAAGGCACAACAAACAACTTAGTTAGATGAAAAATCCAAGGCCCAGAGAAGCTAGATGTGACAAATGCAGACCAGAAGGGAGGGAGGGCAGCCAGGAGAGACTGAAGAGAAAAATATTAGTGAATTCTATATACCAAGTTCTGACAGAGGCCTTCAAACTGTAAAGATCAAATTAAGAAACAACTCTATGAGTATGCATTATTGTTCCATTATGAAGAAATTTTTTGGTACCAGGGAGAACCCAGAGGCGCTTAACCACTGAGCAACATCCCCAACCCTTTTTGTTTTTTGGTACCAGGGATTGAACTCAGGGGCACATGACCACTGAACAACATCTCAATCCTATTTTGTATTTTATTTAGAGACAAGGTCTCACTGAGTTTTTTAGCACCTCACTTTTTGCTGAGGCTAGCTTTGAACTCATGATCTTCCTGCGTCAGCCTCCCTACCGCTGAGATTACAGGCGTGCGCCACTGTGCCTGGCCCTTTTTGTATTTTATTTAGAGACAGGGTCTCACTATGTTGCTTAGGATCTCATGAATTTGCTGAGGCTGGCTTTGAAATCCCTAACCTCCTGCCTCACCTCCCCAGCCACCAGGATTACAAGTGTGCGCCACCATACCCGGCTAAGAAACTGATTCTTTTTTTTTTTTTAAGAGAGAGAATTTTTAATATTTATTTTTTAGTTTTTGGCGGACACAACATCTTTGTTTTTATATGGTGCTGAGGATCGAACCCGGGCTGCACGCATGCCGCTTGAGCCATATCCCCAGCCCCAGAAACTGATTCTTGATTAGACCAAATACTGTACTCGGGAAAGCAAAGCTGGTAACTGATGAAATTCAATTAAGATCAAGGTTTCTTAACTCTTAAATCACACAAACAATTTTAGTGATATCTATTTTTTCATAGACATAGACTACGTTTGTCCAGGATATAAGAAAAATATACATTAAAATATAATTTTAGGGGCTAGGGTTCCAGCTCAGTGGTAGAGTGCTTGCCTGGCATGTGTGAGGCACTGGGTTCAATCCTCCATACCACATAAAAATAAATAAGATAAAGGTATTATGTTCATCTACAACTAAAAAAATTTTTAAAATAATAAAATATCATTTTAAGTGTTATTAGAATTAGGATTTCCATATGTAGAATGAAAAAGCTTCATAGATGTTGCTATATACTTACATCTAATATTATTCCCTCCTGAAACTCCATTCAATGGGAAGGGAAAAAAAAGAGACTTTTTTTTTTTTTTTGCAGGTGTTGGGGATCAAACCCAGGGCTTCATATACTGCAAGGCGGACACTCTACTGCTGAGCTATATCCTATCCTGAGGCTTCTTTTTATAAGAGGAATGAACAAGAAAAGAAGAGGATACAAGATAATAGCAACATAATTTTGGAAGTTGGAAAGCAAATCAACTAGAGCTAAGTAACAAACTTGCTAAGTAACAAACTTCTTATATTACTATCAAATATAAGAAGAGAGCTTGGGGCTGGGGTTGTGGCTCATCAGTAGAGCACTCATCTGGCATGCTTGAGGCCCTGGGTTTGATCCTCAGCACCACATAAAAATAAATAAAATAAAGGTATTGTGTCCAACTACAACTAAAAAATAAATATTAAAAAAAGAAGACAGCTTAATGTTTCTGCATTTAACATTTGCTATTCATAGAGTCAGCCTGATGAGTCATATTATAACTTTGGCATCTCCTCTGTTTTACTCTTTCTGCAGAATAAACTGCTAAAGGTTCTCAAAATAGCCTCTGGACCCTTGGGGATCTCAGAGACTGTTTTAAAAGATTATAAGATCAAAATTCTTAAAATAATAGTAATAGGGCTGGGGTTGTAGCTCAGTGGTTGAACGCTTGTTAGGGTTAGGGTTGGGTTGGGGTTAGGGTTAGGGTTAGGGTGAGGCACTGAGTTTGATCCTTAGCACAGCATAAAATAAATAAATAAAGATACTGTGTCCATTTACAACTAAAAAATTTTACTAAAAAATAATAATAATAATAAAACATTATTTGCGGCCAGTTGCAGTGGCGCATGCCTGTAATCCCAGTGGTTTGGGAGGTGAGGCAGGAGGATCTCGAGTTCAAAGCTAGTTTCAGCAACGGCGAGGTGCTAAGCAATTCAGTGACACCCTGTTTCTAAATAAAATACAAAACAGGGCTTAGGATGGGACTCAGTGGTCAAAGGGCCCTGAGTTCAATCCCTGATACCTCCCCACCCCCACCCCCCAAAAAAAACCTTATTCCATGGAATATCATTTTTACTTCAAAGAACAGAGAAACCATGGTTATTCAGACTTGTTACAGCAAACATGCTTTTGAAAATTAATAAAGTGTATCTGCTGCATTAATAAAAACTTAACAGTAAATTGTTGCAGCAAAAATATGAACTTTAAAAACTTTGGGTGGGCATAGTGGTACACACGAACAATCACATGTACTTGAAAAGCAGAGGCAAAAGGATAGCAAGGTCAACATTAGCCTGTGTAACTTAGCAAAATATTGTTTTAAAATAAAAAATAAAAAGAACTGGGGATATAGCTCAGTGGCAAAGTATAGTTGAGTTCAATCCCCAATTAAATGGTCAACATTTAAAAATATCTGCAAAACTCAGTGAACTAATGATGTTTTTTTCTCTTATGTCCAAAATCATACACAGGGAATAAAGATTCATTCAAAGTAAACACAGTATGAAAAGTTCATAGATAAAATTTGAGATTCCTTACTGCAACTTTAAAGAAACTAAGTAGTTAAGTTTTGGTGCAGTATCAGAAAAGAATACCCACAATTATCTGAAAAAGCTATTAAAACATTTTTTTCCAATTTTTAAAATTTAATTTTCTTTTGTAGTTATAGATGAACAGCATGCCTTTATTTTATTTGTTTATTTTTATGTGGTGCTAATAATCAAACCCAGTGGGCTCACAAGTATTAGGCAAGCACTCTGCCACTGGGCTATGGCCCAGCCCTCTTTTCCAATTATTTATCTGTATGAATTCTTATTTTCTCTACATACTTTAATCAAAACAATGTAATATTACAGATTGAATATAGAAAGCAGATCTTAAAATTCAGCTTCCATTAAGCCAAACATTGAAGCTACTTGCAAAAATCTAAAGCAATGCTACCCTTCTCACTGTTTTGTTTAGGAAAAAGATAGTTAATTTTGTTCAAAATGTATTGTTTATAGTTGGTTTATTGTTAGCTTGAAATAAAACAAATATTTTAAATTATTTTATAATTTTTAAAAAATTATTTTAATTTCTAACATGGAAAATATTGATAAATATAACACACATAAAGAAATCTCTGTGGCAACCTGAGAACTAACTTATGAACAAACTTGAAAACTGCTGTAAGAAAATAAATTGTATTCTTCCCCAAAAAACTACATATTATTTGATCAGTGATATGGCATCTTCCCATTTCTCTTCATTCCTTGTAACATTTACTGAGTATGCTTATTCTTATTACATATTTATCCAAGTAGTAGAATAAGAAAGACATTTCAGATATTGAAAATCTTAAAGGAACTAATATAACTTAAAAGTAATTATAATGATTATAATGGTATCTGCAGTATCAAAAATAAAGCTTACCATAAAAAACAAAGGGTACTTTCAAAATTAACAACTTACTTCTCCACCAAGAACTCTGGCCAGCAAGAAAATTGTCAGTGAACCAAATATCCAAATGGTTATAATCCATGAGACCACCTCAAGGGGGAAAAATTCACATAATTAATATCTTTGTACCACATAAAACTGCTAACTTTTCAGGAATTCAGTTCTCTACTATATTAAAGATAGTTTGTCATACCCAATTTCAGGTCATAGATAGGTTGTGTCAGAACTTAGAAAGAATGCAATGTGAAATACAATTATATAACCAAATTGAAAATTTAGCAATTATCAATTGCCTAAGAAAACTTCAACATTTTAAGACATATGATAAAATATAACTATAAAAAAGAAAAAAAGAAGTATTCACTCCTAACTTCATGGTTTATGGTATTCTGCAAGGAAAATTCATTTCTAAAATACGTTGCCAATCATCTCTAGAAATACTTAAGACTTCGATTAATTACATATTTATCCAAGTAGAACAAGGAAGACATTTTAGACACTTTTAACTGCTCAGATTTAATTTAATGATACATGTATACATTTAAAGCTCTGTCTTCTAGGAGGTCTGGAAGTAACACCCTAGTAGTGACAAAAACTCATTGATTACTTAGTTTCTAAATACTCTGTAATTAAAGGAACTAAGACTCCTTAGAGAAATGGTGCTTCTAGGTCAGGAGCAGAGAAAACAACGTAACATTACAGATTGAATATAGAAAGCAGATCTTAAAATTCAGCTTCCATTAAGCCAAACATTGAAGCTACTTGCAGAAATATATAATATTAGCCTGGAACACTTTGTGGGATCACAGGAAAGGAAGTGCTCAAAAAGTATGAACACAGAGGGCAACATGAAGGAGTTTCCAAAGGCTAAAACTGAAACAATTTATGCAATAAAGTAAATGATACTGGATTATATACTAGAGAAAAAATAAATACCCATGAGTTCATACTGACATAAATAACTGAATAATTACATAATAGAAAAGAGGGATAGCTGTTCCTTAGAAAATTCCCAATAATAATGTGGAAGGAATGAAGGAAATAAAGAATTCATTAGTCAGTAAATACTACAGCAATAATTGCTGCATGTAAGATCCATCAATGCCCTTTGAGACATATTGTGGACTCCAGACCTCCAGATGATAAAAGAACACATTTGTGTTGTTTAAAGTAACTAAGTTTGTGGCAATTTGCTACAGTAGCAAGAAATCAATTCAATGTCAATCCACTATGGTAGAGTTACTTTTTACTTCTCTAAAGCCTTACTACTGGGAATGAGAGTGATATATTTATATTGTACTCAAAACAAAGACATTGAAGACAAAGTGATTAAAATACCAGTAATAATGAAAAAAAATACTGATGGAATCCTTGTCATTATTTAATTCACTTAAAAAAACAGAAAAATGTAAATAAAAGATACAAAAATGATTGTGTATCACATTTCAAACTTTTCATGCCACAGGGAAATAAGAAAAGATATGGGCAGTCTTTGTGGCCTTTCTGGTCAACTGGGAGCAGTCCCAAACATTTACTCCAATGAGTCATACAAATATTAATACTTTCTGTGTGAATGATGATGTGGAAAAATTTAGAAAGCATTAATCTAAGATACACTTATTTAATTATAGAACAACTTTAGGAATGCACAGTGAGAAATATTGGGCAAAGATAAAGCATTACTCAAACATAATAATTAAGTTAATATTTGTCTATATTTAAGTTTTGAATTTTTTGAATTTATTACAAAATAAGATATACTTACCCTAAACTGTCCATATAATGATATCATGGAAAAGAAAAGAACAACAGCCAGAGGACCCCAAAAGTCAGGATTGTCTCTCACCACTTGTCTGTTAAAACCAAGTGATGGCATTGGCATCAAAACACATCGAATTTTGTAGTAAATATCCTTTAGATCGATATCCAATTCTTCCCTATAGTTTCAAAATAAAAATTCACAAAAGACACACAGTTTTGAATACTAAGTTGCAAAAGAATATAAGAAAAGTTTAAATATGACAGTATTATACCCAAAGGTCAACAACACATTTGCATTTGAAGTACTATATTTCACTGATTGATTCTAATGTGAAATATCCCAATTAATTTTAGAGATGTTTCAACATTTCATCATTTCTACAGCTGGGATATAATTCACAATTGCTGCTATCTGGTAATTGTTGTTAGCCTGGAATGAAACCAAGTGCTTCCATTTATATGTCTTACTTTAGTCAGTCTCCTAGAGGAGTTTAAGACAACTTTTAATTTTTCTGCTTAAGATTTTTGGGACCATACTGATAATTCAAACTATAAACCTAACAGGAGGACCAGTATGGAGTTTGTTATTAGAGGAAGTTTTGTCTTCCAGCATTCCACTCAGTGACAAACCGAAGCAAATTTCCTTGGTGTCACTTTCTGTGTTACAGGTTATTTTTCACTCACCTTTACAACAAGACAACTTTTCTGGGTGGTACTGGGGATTGAACCAAGGACCTCACATATGCTAGGCAACTGCTCCACTGCTAATCTATGTTCTTGGCCCAGAAACAGTCCTTTGATGTCCCAGTTTTGTATTGTCTTGAGCACTGTACTTTTCATTAATGTGAAAAGTAACTACATTTTATAATCCATAGCATCTTAGATTTGATGTTGTGTAACATATTAAAAATAGGATGTTTAGTTCTTAATCTATCGATAATTAATACAAAGAATAATTTAGTAATGCCTCAATTTTACGAAGGTATAAGATCTTCTTTCCAAAATTATTACTTTCTTCACTTTTTCCCCCAGATGACAATCACAAAATTTCAAGAAAAGTGAAGAGTTTCTAGAGTTCTCCCAGTGGCAACTTTAGAATTTCTATATGAGAGATTTTGGATTTTTTTTTTTAATTTAATTTGTTTTAAACCTGAATTTCAACAGAAATTATTTTTAAAAATCACTATATTTATTTACTTATTTTATGTGGTGCTAAGGATTGAACCTAGTGCCTCACAAGTGCTAGGCAAGTACTCTACCATTGAAACACAACACCAGCCCAAGAATTCTATTTTTTGAGACTGCAATTGAGTTAGCGTGGTAAGCATAGAGTACATTTGTGTACATGCATATGTGCATACATGTGATGCAGGATTATTATTCTTTTAATTTTTTTACATTCAATAGATTAATTATTGTTTGTATTTTTAAAATTTCTACTAAAATTGCAAACTCTTATTGCTTTTGACCAAAAAGAGTTAGATTTTCCATCGTGTTTGAATAACATGAAAAAATGTAAACATTCCACAGACTAGCTCTTAAAACCAAAAATACATATTGTTTTTACATACAAGAGTGGCTTGTTATCTTCAGGATCATCATCTTCAACTTCCAAAAGCCAGCCATACCCTCTTTGCCTCAGAAATGTAGTAGCTGTAGATTCTTTGATAAAATCTCCACCAAGGTTTAATTTGACATCTGGGGATGCTATGGAACCACTGAGATCTTAGGAGAAAAGAGGACAAATTAGAAACCAAGGCAAATATGTGAATCTTTTTTTGTTGGGCAGGGGATGGAACCAGGAATTGAACTCAGAGGCACTCGATCACTGACCCACATCCAGGTTATTTTATTCATACTACTTTGCTGATGGTTTTAGTTGTTTTACTATTTAATATTGTTGGTGCATGCTTTCCTTTTTCTTTTCTGGTACTAGGGAATTGAACCCAGGGATGCTTTACCATTGAGTTACATCCCCACCCCTTTTTATTTTGAGACAAGTTCTCACTAATTGTTTTTTGAGTCTCACTAAATTGCTAATGCTGTCTTCAGAGTTACAATCGTCCTCCCTCAGCCTCCCAAGTCACTGGAATTATAGGCATGCACCACTGTTCCTGGCTGTTGATGCACTTCCATGTAAGTAATATTAAAGTTAACTAAATTAAATCTCCTAAGACTATATAGAAAGATTAAATCTCATTTTAGCATAAACTAGTTAATTAATAGAAATTTGATTGCAGTCTGATTTCTTTTCCAGTTTGAAAAATTATAGATTCATAAGAATTTGCCATGACAATACAAAGAGGTCATCTGTACCCTTCATCAATTTACCCTAATGGTACCATCTCATGGAACTATCAAATTACCCTAATTTTTTTTTTTTGTTGTTTTGTTACTGAGGTTGAACCCAGGGTACTCAACCACTGAGCCACATCCCCAACCCTTTTTTTATATTTTGTTTAGAGACAGGGTCTCACTGATTTGCTAAGTATCTCACTAAATTGCTGAGGCTGGTTTTGAAATCCAAATCTCCTGCCTCAGCCTCCCTAAACACTGGAATTATAGACGTGCACCACCCCGCACGGCTTAAATTACCCTAATTTGATAGAACATTGACATTGGTACCATCCAAAGATCTTAATTCAGATTTTGCCAGTTTTATATGCACTCATTATGTGTATGTATAGTTTTGTGCAATTTTATCATATTTGTATATTTATGTACTACTTTGTTTTAAAACTTATTAAAAAAAAGAAATTGATTACTTTTTTTAAAAAAGTAAACCTGGCAGGCTGGGGATGTGGCTCAAGCGGTAACGCGTTCGCCTCGCATGCGCAGGGTGCTGGGTTCGATCCTCAGCACCACATAAAAATAAAATAAAGATGTTGTGTCCACCAAAAACTGAAAAATAAATATTAAAAAAATTCTCTCTCTCTTAAGAAAAAAGAATATTAAAAAAAGTAAACCTGGCATAACTACTCCCCCCACAAGGAAAGGCTTACTAGATAATTTTGTTTTCAAATAGGAAAAAAAGCTGTTCTTGGATTTATTATGTATATCATATTTCACACTTGGCATATCATGGAGAAAATATTTGTGATAAAACCGGATGTAATTTTTTTTTAAAAGCAAGAAACTTCTTAAAAGAGAAACTGAAGATTGCTCATTCTACACTAGTAATCTGTATTAGAATTGATATCCTTGGGCTGGGGATATGGCTTAAGTGGTAGCGTGCTTGCCTGGCATGCGCAGGGCGCTGGGTTCGATCCTCAGCACCACATTAAAAAAAAAAAAAAAAAAGAAGAAGAAGAAGCTGTGTCCACCGAAAACTAAATAAATAAATAAATATTAAAAAATTCTTTCTCTCTCTAAAAAAAAAAAAAAAAAGAGTTGATATCCTTTCTGGGGAGGAACTTCAAACAGAGTATGAAGTAAACGGCCAGATAACAGATCAACAGAAAATTACTGTTTACTTAAGAGTACTGATAATAACTATTGAATTAGCATGTCTACAAGTTACTGATCACACTAATACACTGTGAGCTGTAGACATTATCATTCTTATATAGGGATAATGAGGCACAGTTGAGCTCAAAATGCAATGTACTGAGGAGTCCTCTTCTCTAGACTTATACAGCCAATTGTCAACATTTCCTTGTAGCTACCTCAAAGTCATATAAAATTCAATATTCATAAACAGAGATCTCTCAAATCTTTTTCCACTTTAATTTAGCGAATGGTAATACTACTACTGTCTATCCAGCATTGTAAGCTAGAAGCTTGAGTATCCTTGATAATTTCCCTTTTTTTGCATACTCCCCAATGTAGACTATGTTTTACCTCTAAATATTTTTTGAAATGGTCCACTCTTCTCCATTTCCACTACCAGCAACAACCTAGTACAAATTGTTAACTCCTTTGTGCATTATAATGGTGTAGGCCTGTTCTCTCTCCCTAGTTAGTCTTGTTTCCTTCCTATCCAATCTTTTTTGTGGTACTATAAGAAATTGAAACTAGGTTTTTGCACATGCTAGGCAAATGCTCTACCACTATCCTACATCCCCAACCCTTTTCTTTTTCTGTCCTTGAGACAGGGCCTTGCTGAGTTGCCCAGGTGGGCCTTGAACTTGTAATCCTTCTGCCTCAACCTTCTAATTCACTCAGATTACAGATGCATGCCACCATACCCAGGCCAATCCACTCTTTACTATACTATACTAGGAAGTCTCTTTTTGAAGCGGAATTTTCATTCTTCTATTTAAAAATCTTTCAGTAGCCTTCCACTGCTTTTTTGAATCAACCATCTACTTTTCAAGACCCATTTTCTGTTCCCTTTCCCACTTCAGGTCCTATGCTGTATCACACTAGGACTCAATCCTTCAAATGATCATAGATCCCTTTTGCCTTAGGGATTTTGGAACAGGCAATTTCTTCTAACCTCAGATAATTAAACTGTTACTCATTTCTTGGTTCCCAGATATATATGATTAAGGAATTTGTCCTTGGTCTACAGGTTCTTTTCAGTTCCCCCTACTTTTCCTTTATAGCATTATCACTGTTTATAATTACATACTCATGTGATTATTTCATTAATGTGTACAAACTTCATGAAGGGAGAGACCATACAGAGATTTATGTTATTTTGTTTTTCTCTCTATATATCAAATATTTACAATAGTGCCTGGCCCAAAGCAGGCAACAAATAACTGTGTGTGCTGATTGAATAAATTATTATTATTTTTTTAAATTTTAGTTGTAGATGAACACAATAGTTTTATTTTATTTATTTTATGTGGGGCTGAGGTTCAAACCCAGTACCTCACATGTGCTAAGCAAGCACTCTACCACCAAGCCAAACCCCAGCCCCAAATAAATTGTTAAAATATTATTGATTCATTTTAGTTATACATGACAGTAGAGTCCATTATGGCACAATTATATAAGCAGGAATATATCTTTTAAAAAATTTTTTTTTAGAGAATTTTAATTTTTATTTTTTTTAGTTTTCGGCGGACACACATCTTTGTTTGTATGCGGTGCTGAGGATCGAACCCGGGCCGCACACATGGCAGGCGAGCGCGCTACCGCTTGAGCCACATCCCCAGCCCAGGAATATATCTTATTCTAATTATGACCCCAGTTTTGTGGATGTACACAATGATTTGAATGAATCAATTAATGGAAGCATAAACAGCTCCAAAGAGCTAAAATCAAGAAATGACATTAAAGGCTTTTAATGAAGCCAACAAATAAAATTAGAGTTGTATTTTGGAAACATCCTCTTAGTTATGCTATGGAGCACTGATTTAAGAGGGAAGAGAATGGTCAGGAAGCTAGAGAAAAGTCTACAAATGATAAGATGGAAGATTTGAAGTAAGGCAATAATGGTAGAGAGAGAAAAATAGATGAATTAGTTATTCTGGAGCTGTTCTGTAATCATTTTATGACCAATTAAATATAAGAAAGTGAGGGAAAGAAGCTAAGTGTGGTGGTGCACACCTGTAATCCCAGTAACTCAGGAGACTGAGGCAAGTTCAAGGCCAGCCTCAGCAACTTTGTGAGGCCCAGCAGCTTAGTGAGCCCCTGTCTCAAAATAAATAAATAAATAAATAAAAGGGCTAGGGACATGGCTCAATGGTTAAGCACCCCTGGGTTCAATCCCTGGTACCAAAAAAAAAAAAAAAGACTAAAGACAAATTCCTGTTTTTTGGCAAGGGGACCTACATCACAAACGTTAAGTTGTTTCTACTTTAGTACCTTCCTCATTTTTTAAATTTATTTTTCAGTTGTAGTTGGACACAATACCTTTATTTCACTTATTTATTTTTATGTGGTGCGGAGGATCGAACCCAGGATCTTGCATGTGCAAGGTGAGCGCTCTACCACTGAGCCACAACCCCAGCCTGCCTTCCTCATTTTTAACATCAATGAATCAACCTATCAACACCTTGAGAGTATTACAAAACAGTGAGATAGTTGGAGGAGTTTAAAATCTAGTTGATAGTATATCCAAATAATAAAATATCATTCAGCCACAGAAGTAGGTTACTCATTCATGCTGCAACATAGATGAATCTTTTTTTTAGATGTTGATGGACCTTTATTTTATTTATTTATTTATTTATATGTCATGCTGAGAATCGAACCAGGTGCCTCACACATGCTAGGCAAGCGCTCTACCATTGAGCCACAACCCCAGCCCCAAATAGATGAATCTTAAAAACATTAACTAAACAAAATAAGACAGACACAAAAGGCCACATATTATATTATTTCATTTATATGAAATTTCTAGAGCAGAACCACAGAGACAGAAGGTAGATTAGTAGATATCAGGTACTGGGAGGAAGGAGGAATAGGAAGTTACAAATAGGGTAATGAAAATGTTCTAGAATTAGGGCTGGGGTTGTAGCTCAGTGGTAGAGTGCTCGCCTAGCACGCACAAGGCACTGAATTTGATCCTCAGCAACACATTAAAAATAAATAAAAATATTATGTTAAAAAAAATAAAAGGGCTGGGGATGTGGCTCAAGCGGTAGCGCGCTCACCTGGCATGCGTGCGGCCCGGGTTCGATCCTCAGCACCACATACAAACAAAGATGTTGTGTCCGCCGAGAACTAAAAAATAAATATTAAAAATTCTCTCTCTCGCTCTCCCTCCCTCCCTCTCTCACTCTATCTTTNTTTTTAAAGATAGAGTGAGAGAGGGAGGGAGGGAGAGAGAGAGAGAGAATTTTTAATATTTATTTTTTAGTTCTCGGCGGACACAACATCTTTGTTTGTATGTGGTGCTGAGGATCGAACCCGGGCCGCACGCATGCCAGGTGAGCGCGCTACCGCTTGAGCCACATCCCCAGCCCTTTTATTTTTTTTAACATAATATTTTTATTTATTTTTAATGTGTTGCTGAGGATCAAATTCAGTGCCTTGTGCGTGCTAGGCGAGCACTCTACCACTGAGCCATAATCCCAGCCCTGTGTGCTTTATTTTTATTTATTTTTTGGTATCAGGGATTGAACCCAGGGGTGCTTAACCACTAAGCCACATCCCCAGCCCTTTTTATTTCTGATTTAGAGACAGGGTCTCACTAAGTTGCTGAAGGCTTCGCTAAGTGCTGAAGCTGGCTTTGAATCTGTGATCCTTCTGTCTCAGCCTTCTAAAATGCTAGGATTACAGGAGTGTGCCACCAAGGCCTGTGGAATTGTATGTTTTAAAAGGGTAAAATTTATAGTATGTGATTTATATCTCAATAAAAATCTAAATGAGCCAAGCGCAGTGGTGTGCACTTGTAATCCCAGCTACTTGGAAGGCCGAGGTAGACAGATTGCAAGTTTAAGCTCAGTCGGGGTGACTACTTCTTCTTTTTTTTTTTTTTTA
>NW_025999977.1:35896091-35982974 GCF_001458135.2 Marmota marmota marmota
CTGATTGAATAAATTATTATTATTTTTTTAAATTTTAGTTGTAGATGAACACAATAGTTTTATTTTATTTATTTTATGTGGGGCTGAGGTTCAAACCCAGTACCTCACATGTGCTAAGCAAGCACTCTACCACCAAGCCAAACCCCAGCCCCAAATAAATTGTTAAAATATTATTGATTCATTTTAGTTATACATGACAGTAGAGTCCATTATGGCACAATTATATAAGCAGGAATATATCTTTTAAAAAATTTTTTTTTAGAGAATTTTTAATATTTATTTTTTTTAGTTTTCAGCGGACACAACATCTTTGTTTGTATGTGATGCTGAGGATCGAACCCGAGCCGCACCCATGCCAGGCGAGCACGCTACCGCTTGAGCCACATCCCCAGCCCAGTCGGGGTGACTTCTCAAAAAAAAAAAGAAAGAAAGAAAGAAAAGGGCTTGGATGTAGATCAGTAGCTCTGGGTTCAGTCCCCAGTACAAAAAAAAAAAAAAAAAAAAACCTAACTGGGATATCATACAAAATACTTCTAGCACTGTAAAGCAAGTACATCCTTTTGTCACTATACGACAATGAGTACTATTGACTGATGACTGATGATAGGTGCCATGAGAGTAAAGAGGTCTACACAGGTGATCAGGAAGGTACGTAGAGGTGGAAACCTGAATTTGTCCATAAGGAATGGCTGGAGAGGCAAAAAAGAATGAGAAGTCATTACATGAAAAAGACATGGCAGGGACAAAGGCATGGAAAACTAATGTCTGTAAAGTTTTTTATCCAAAAGTTGTGGGAGAAAGGAACAAAATTTTTAAGCATGTGTTAGACAAAAACAAAACAAAATAAAACTTGTGTGTTTTTTTGTTTTTGTTTTTGTTTTTTTTGGTGGTGCTAGGGATTGAATCCGGGCCTTGTGCATATAAGGCAAGCACTCTACCAACTGAGCTATATCCCCAGCCCAAACCTTTTATTTTATAGGCTAAATGTTTCTTTATGCATATTCTGTGGAATCTGTATCCCATGAAATATTCCCCGTAAATGGCTTATGATGTTCACTAAGTTGGGAAAACTCTGCATACAACTCTGAGGGTTTCATAATCAATAATGGCATATTAAAGGCTCTAAGAACTGAGGACATTGTTTAACTTAGTTTGATATATTATTTACCAAATTTATGTTATTACAGAACCATTTCCACTCTGGGAAATATTGCAAAGATACTTCTGTAGATGATATGATAGGAAGCAAGTGATAATCTAGCAGAGTGGTAGAGACCATTAAATGTTCAGAAAACGGGAAATAATTGAGACAGTTTAGCTGTAAAAATAAGAAACTGGTGAAGTAGATTTAATTAAAGGATTTGTTAATCAGAAAAGGATCTGTGAGTAATGGTAGAGATGAAGAAACAGGAAACAAAAAATGTTAAAAGAGAAAAATACAGAAAAGAAAGATCCCAAAAGAGGTAAGGAAAGATGGGAATCAACACTTTAGTAGAGGTTTATTCTAGGCTTGTGTTTTTCGTTTTGTGGTACTAGAGGTTGAACCTAGGTCCTTCCACATTTTAGACAAGCATTCTACCTCTGAGCTACAACCCCAGCCCAAGATTTATCCTATGAAAGGAAGAAAAATTTCCTTTTTGAGAAAAGAAGCATGTTTCAGTTCAGACACAAAGATATTTAGCTGAGTGCAGTGGCACACACCTAGTGAAAAATAAAAAGGGCTGAGGATGTGGCTCAGGGATAAGTGTCCCTGAGTTCAATCCTTGGTGACCCCCACCCAAAATAAATATCTTTGTTTCTGTTCACATTCTCTCCAACTCTTTGTTGAATTTCTGCTGAATTAGTATTGTCTTCAGTGTGTAGCACAGCACTTAATCAAAATCTTAATCAAAAAGTATCACAGCAGCTGGAGTTGTAGCTCAGTGGTAGAGCGCTTGCCTAGCATGTGTGAGGCACTGGGTTTGATTTGTAGCACTGCATATAAATAAATACAAAAATAAAGGTCCAACAACAACTAAAAAAAAGTATCACATAGTCATTTACTCTTTCAATATTTACTGAGTTTGTATGCCCTAGGCTCGTGTTAGGCAGTGAGTAAAACACAGCATCTAACCCCAAGGATACCCTCATTTACTACAGTTGTGTCTTCTTCGCTTTTTTTTGCCAGGGGTGGGGGGGGGCAGTACTAAGGATTGAATCCAGGGGTACTCTATCACTGAACTACAACCCTAGCACCACAACCACCCCCCCTTTTTTTAAACTTTGAGACAGGGTCTCCCTAAGTTGCCAATGTTGGCCTTGAATTTGAGATCCTCCTATATTAGTCTTCCAAATTGCTGGGATTACAGGCATGTGCCATCATGCCTGGCCCTTAAATAGTCCTTATGTGAATGCTCTTCCACCATTTTTTAATCCAAAGAACTCCCATTTATCTATCAAAATATGCCTCATCTGTCTCTGCAAACCTTCTTGACCATTTGAGTATTTCATGCAGTTGACACTTTCTCTTTTGTATCATACTTTTTTTTTTTTCTTTTGGTATCAGGGATTTAACCCAGGGACATTTTAACCACTGAGTCACATCCCCAGTCACCCCGCCCTTTTGTTTTAAATTTTAAGACAGGGTCTCATTAAGTTGATTACAGCCTTGCTTAGTTGCGAAGGCTGGCCTTGAACTTGAAATCCTGTCTCCGTTTCCCAAGCTGCTGGGATTACAGGAATGCCCCACCATGCTTGGCTTGTATCATACTTTTTATAGTGTACACTTTATACAGTGAAATTTTTATATATCTTCTTAGACCATTTCTCTCTGGCAAGAAATTCCTTGTACATGGTCCCTTGCACATGGAGGTCCTTCCTCCACCCTGTAAAAAATATTAATTGTCCTCTTAAGTTTGTCAAAATAACACCTCCATTAAATTTTTCCTGATCATCTACTTAGAAATAATTTCCTCCTCTTTTGATCTTTTATGATATCCAAAACCAATGTTTTTCAAGTGCAATGTGTTTATGACTCACCAAGGAACCTTGTTAAAATATAAATTATGGAGCTGGGATTGTGGCTCAGTGGTAGAGCGCTCGCCTAGCACAGGTGGGGCCGGGTTCGATCCTCAGCATCACATAAAAATAAAAGGTATTGTGTTGTGTCCATCTACACCTAAAAAATAAATATTAAAAAAAATATATGTATATATATATAAATTATGATTCAGGGAGATTCTGCATTACTAAGTATCAGGTAATACCAAAGCTGATCTGTAGACATAATCCAGACAGAGTTACTTCTCTGGTAAAAAGTGAAGGCAAAAGATTGCCTTAAGGACTTCTACATATACTTCACACACACACACACACACACACACACACACACACACAAACACACACACACAAACACACACACACACAAGTGATACTGTCACATTCTTGCTTTTATATACACGCATTTCTTTTTTCTTGGTACTGGGCACTAAACCCAGTACCCAGGGGCACTCAACCACTGACCACATCCCCAGCCCCTTTTTTATTTTTCATTTCGAGACAGGTCTCACTAAGTTCCTCAGGGCTTCACTAAGTTGCTGAAGTTGGCCTTGAACTTTCGATCCTCTTGCCTCAGCCTCCCGAGTTGCTGGGATTACAGGCTTGTGCCATCATGCTAGGCTACACATGCTTTCATTGTTGCTGTTGGATGTATTTTATAACACAGACTTAAATATTCAGTATGGATTTCCCTATTTATTCATTCAGTTATTGACTCATTCACAAACAACTCATGTTCTTTTAATTTGTATTTAAGAATCTTACTTTTTAGTCAGGTGTGATGGTACATGCCTATAATCTTAAGAGGCTGACACAAGGATTACAAGTATGAGACTAACCTTAACGACTTAGGAAAACACTATCTAGAAAAAAAAAAAAGGCAGGAACGTAGTTCAGTGTAGAGTGCCCCTGGGTTCAATCCCTAGCATCTCTCTCTCTCTCAAAACACACACACACACACACACACACACACACCCAAAAGCTTGCTTATAAGTGTGCTTTTCATTTTATAGGGGACAAAATGGAAGCTTATAGATACTCAACACTAACTTATCCATTATCATATATAGCTAACCTAAGAGTTGGAATTTTTGCTGAAGTCTCTAGTTATAAACCTACTACAATTTTAGTTATATCACCTAAGTTTTTAAAAATATTTTTATTAATTGTTGATGGACCTTTATTTTATTTGCTTATTTACATGTGGTGCTGAGAATTGAACCCAGTGCCTCACACATGCTAGGCAAGAGCTCTACCACTGAGCCTCAATCCCAGCCCCATATAACCTAAATTTTATATTCCTTTTAATGACATATAAAGAAAAGCAAAAATAATTTATTAATTAAGCAATACTTTTGTGACATATTTTTGGTTCTATGGCAGGTGCTAGTATATAAAAAATATTAGGAAAATTCATATTTCTAAGGATTGTTAAGTAAGATTTTTTCTTTAAAGAGAGAGAGAGAATTTTTTAATATTTATTTTTTTTAGTTTTCAGCGGACACAACATCTTTGTTTGTATGTAGTGCTGAGGATCAAACCCAGGCCGCATGCATGCCAGGCAAGCGCGCTACCGCTTGAGCCATATCCCCAGCCCCGTTAAGTAAGATTTTACCAAGGAAGGAACATTAGAGTTTAGTCTTAAATTTTGGGACAAAAAGGATAAAGGCATTTAAAGTATGAAGACCAGGATATATATACACATGGAAAGAAAATACCAACGCAAGTTTTAGAATAAAGGCTAAATGTGGACAAATAGTAAGGACGGGTATCATTAAGAATAAGACAGTTTTAGCTAGGTATGGTACTCAAGAAACTAAGGTGGTCAGATCACTGGATCCCAGATTTCAAGTCTGGGCAAACATAGTGAGACTCCATCTCAAAAAAAAAAAAAAAAAAAAAAAAAANCTGAGTTTTTTACAATATATTTTTAGTTGTTGATAGACCTTTATTTATTCATATGTGGTGTTGAGAATCAAACCCACTGCCTCACACACGCTTGGCAACAGCTCTACCACTGAGCTACAACTCCAGACCCTAAAATACTGATTTTTGGTGGTCATTTATTATGGCAGCCACAGGAGACTGGTGCAGTAGTATATCATGGTAAAATAAATAAATTTATGCCCATTTTCATAAGCATGTATCATTTATTTTTATTGTCAAGCAATATTACATTGTATAAAATATGTAATTTTATTTATCCACTCATTAGCTGATTAACTTTGAGATTATTTCCCCCTTTTGGCTATTATGAATATGCTGCTATGAACATTAGGGTATGAGTTTCTGCACGGGCATGTTTTCATTTCTCATGGTTATATACCCAGAAGTGGAACTGCTAGTTCATATGGCACATTTGAGAAACTTCCAACTGCCAGACTGTTTTCCAAAGTAGCAGCACCACTTGACATTATAGAATAGTGTATAAGGGCTCTAGTTTCTCCACTCCTTGCCAACTGGTTATTGTAATTATTATTATTTTCCAGTACTAAGGATTGAATCCAGAAGCACTCTACCACTGAGCTACATCCCCACCCTTTTTATATTTTGAGACAGAGTCTCACTAAGTTGTCGAGGCTGGCCTTGAATTTAAAATCCTCCTGCCTTAGCCTCCTGAGTGGCTGGGAATATAGGTGTAAACCACAGAACTCAGCCTTGTCTTTTTATACTACAGCCATTCTAAAGGATAAGTAGTATCTCACTGTGGTTTTACAATCATTTATTCTTGCCTTTATTTACTTCTTTAAAGAACAAACAGGGGCTGGGTGTGGTGTAATCTCCAGGGACTCAGGAGGCTGAACCAGGAGGATCAGAAGTTTAAGGCCAGCCTCAGCAATTGAGTAAGGTCCTAAACAATGTAGTGAAACCCTGTCTCAAAATAAAACAATAAAAAGGGCTGGGGATGTAGCTCAGTGGGAAAGCATCCTTGGGTTAAATCTCCAGTATTAAAACCAAAAAACAAAAAAAAAAAAAGGAAAGACTTGGACACAATCTGGAAGGAAAGGTATACACTGAAATCATCTATAAGTTGAAAACATTTATGATTACAGAAATAGCACAAAAAAGGGAAAAGTAGAATTTACATGACATATGTAGGAACCAGAGAAAACCCTTGGAATTGGGAGAGTAAAATGTTTACATTTGAAAACAATAAAAAAATAAGTCATAGTATACTTAACACTAAGTAGAAGCATCATTACTGACATGTTGAGTATGTAACTTTGCCAGATATAGTACTAACTGCTCTATATCTGTACAATTTTTGAGCTCTTGGCTACTATTATGCCCAATTTGCTTATGAGGAAATAGGTTAAGTAACTTGGTCAAAACTGCATAGATATGGTAAAGCCAGGATGCAAATTTAGGACTCTTCTAGACTTCAGACACACTACTATTCAATCTATAAACATATAAGAGGCTCATGGTTTATTGGAAAGAAATATGAGACAGAAGACTAGCTTTTAATTCCACAGCCATCATGTAGAAGTTACTAAACCTGGGTTTCAGTTTCTTTACAAAATACAGGAATCAAAAGCTCATCAGGATTCTTACATAAATCAAGAGTAGGATGCTTAAAGTATTCTGTAAATTTAAACTGTACAATGTCCAGGTCTCTTAAATTATGAATTCAATGAGTAGCCTAGATATGTTATCTGTCAGATTTCTTGGATGTATTTAAGAAAGATGGTTCCTTGGGGAAAGAGGGACATGAAAAAAAAAAATCTACACACACACACACAGATAGATGAGTCTGAACAAACACCAGGTTCTAATAATCAATATATATATTTTTGAATCTGGGAAATTAAAATAGATATTCCTCCATAAGCAACTATGCTATCAAAATGTAGATGAAACAGATTTAAATAATTTGGGTTGTTCCATTTTAATTTAAAAGGAATGTATCAGCTGTGCTCCCTATGATAGATAAAAATTTATTTTACTTTTAGTTGGGCATGGTGACACACGCCTGTCATCCCAGCAGCTTGGAAGGCTGAGGCAGAAGGATGGAAAGTTCAAAGACAACCTCAGCAACTTGGTGAGGTCCTAAGCAACTTAAGATCCTGTCTCTAAATAAAATATGAAAAAAGGAGGGTGCTGGGGATGTGGTTTGGTGGTTAAGTGCCCCTGGGTTCCAACAAACAAACAAAAATTTTATTTTTAAAATCATAACTATTACTATTTTTTTAAGGCAATGCAAAACAGGGGAAACAAAACAAACAAAAAAGAAACCAAGCTATATTCACTGAGAAATCAGATTTCTAAAGAAAACTTAGGATCTTCTCTAGATTGAAATTTCTGTAGCTAAACTAATTTATTTTTTCCTATCAGGTAGTAAGTCTGGTCAATAAAAAATACACAACGACTTACAAAAGTAAAATTTGAAAATGGCTAGCAGAGGAAGATTCACGTTACAAGGAAATGAGTTCGAAACTGAGGAAAAAAGAAAAACATTTTTCTGTGCTGTAAAAAGTGCTTTCTCCAACACTACAAGAAAATCTGCAAAGGCTATTGGGGAAATCTAGTTGGATTATACGAAGTTTCAAGTGTACATGGGTACACTTATCTGAATACCAAGGTCCAACACTATAAAATGGGAGGAAAACTGGGACCCCGAGCACTATATCAAATTCAATAAAAACCACGAACTCCTTAACTCCTTAAGGGAAATTTGGATTGACAGTGCCAAATCGAATCCCAGCAAAAAGGTTCCCTGTTGATGAATAACAGAACACAGATCAACTTTCTTCTCATTCTTTCTCGACCGATCTAACCGTTCCTTTTCTGGGTAACAGAGTAATTTCACAAATAAAACCCTTGGGCTCCGTGGGTCTGCTCGAGGTGAATAAGCCGCCCCCAAACCCTGCCACCAAACAGTGTGGGTAAAGCTAGGGTGACCGAGCGACTTGACTTTTTTGAGACGGGTCTCCGAATCCAGATTCGGCCACTCGGGGCCTCTCCGAAGGCCTGGACCTCAGGAGGGCTGGGTTCACCAGCAGTTCGCTTCCTGTCCGTCCCCACCCGGCCACAACCGCCTGCGCAGAGAGAGACCCCACCGCGCTGGCCCCGGCGGCCTCCCGGGGACTCGCCCTAACGGGGCGCAGCCTCACCTTCCGCGTCAGCTGAGGAGACAAAAGTGAAGTCCCCGTTACTGGGGGCATACGCCGGGGGCGGGCCCGGCGGCTGCATCTCGCCGCCCCTCCGAGCCCGCTGCGGTGGAGGAGGCTGCAGCTGGGCCCAGGTCCCAAGGCCGCCGTGACGCGGACCCGCACGCTCGCGTTACGGTGCGGCCTGCGAGCTGAGGAGGGGAGGCTGGGACACAGATCCAAGGCGAGCGCAGAGGGCCGCCGGGCTGTCCCGAGACTGCCCCACCAAAGTCCTCTCAGTGGCGACCGCCCAAGCACCACGACGCCGGCGCCCTGACAGGACCATAACAGTGACAGCGCCGCGTGGATTGGCTCTTTGTAAAGTGCTCTCCTATTGGCTTCCGGAGAAAGCTTCTGATTGGGTCTTCCTGTTGTTGATTCCGGAAGCTTACTCAGGGCCCGGAAGTCCACTCTCTGTTGGCTGTTTTTGTAACATTTAGGTCCAATCTTTTCCAGATTTCTTTGAGTATGTGGTTAAAGCATTTTAGAATAGGCAGGTTTCTAGAGTTCAGCCCCTCGTTTTCGATCAGGATTCAGTAGTTGCCTTTAGTCGTGAATTCATTGTATCGGGTATTAAGTAATTTTATATATTAGAGCCTCAGTTTCTTCACCTGTGATATAAGCAAAGCAGATAACAATAATAATTAAAAAGATAAGGATCCAGGCGCGGTGGTTGAGCGCTGGCCTATCGTGTTTGAACCTCTGGGTTCAGTCCCCAGTACACACACACACACAGGGATTAAACTGTAAATTGCCTCCCAGAGGCTGTGGCTGTAGTCTAGCTACATTACTTTATTGAGGAAGGCAACTGAGACTAGGAAAGGAAAGGTAGTGATAGAGTTAGGAAGATACCTAACTTCTTGGCGTCTTGAGAGTGCTCTTTTCATTAAACTTACCAAAGTTTTCAAACACACCTACATTTTTAAAATGTTGAAATAAATAAAATTATGTTTAAATCCAAACTGCATAAACGTGGCTTCCAATTGGAAGAGAGAGGGTTTGGGGATCTATTATAAAACAGGCTTAGAGAAATACACAATGGTCAAAAATAGAGTAATGGACAGTTACGTCCATTATCATGTTTTTGTTAGGTACTGGGGATTGAATCCAGCGGGTTTAAACACTGAGCCATATTCCCAGCTTTTTTTTTTTTTTTTTTTTAACTTTGAGGCATGGTCTTATTAAGTTGCTTAGGACCTCTTTAAATTGCTGAGGCTGGCTTTAAATTCACCATCCTCCTGCCTCAGCCTCCCAGGTTGCTGGGATTGCAGGCATGCGCCACCGCGCCAAGCCCATTAAAGGGCTAGATGATATTTCGCGAATGTGTTCTCACAAGAGGTAACAACTTAAAATATGAACAAAAAATTGCTGGTGAAGACGTGTGGGAGGTTGGCAGCCTGGATCACAGCATTCCAGAAACAATTTACTGAACTCGGGCAAATGGAAGTCATTCTATTCTTCGGAATTTAGGTTTCATGGGAAAGAATGACTGCAGATGAGATTTGATAGACAGGTATAAAGGAGATAATGAAATAACTTGTGTGCTAGATTTTTTTTTTCTGGAAATGATGGACCCATTACAAGATTTAGAGCATGAGAGTGATATAGTCAGATATACCTTTTAGAATTCTTAAAATATCCACACTGGGAGTATTTTGACTTGGAGAGCAGAGACTTGTATGAAGCCTTTTAGCCATACTAAGTAATTCTTGGATTTGGGGTTTCAGCTCTGGGAAGGAAAGAGAAATTTTATATAAGAGACTTTAAGTTTAAGAATCTAAAGGATTGGGCTTGGTGGTACGTGCCTGTGATCCCAGCTACTCAGGAGACTGAGGCAGCAGGATCTCAAGTTTGAGAAGAGCCTCAGCAACTTAGTGAGATCTTGTATCATAATGAAAAATTACAAGGGCTAGGGAAGTAGCTCAGTGGTAAAGTGCCTCTGGGTTCAATCCTCAATACAAAAATATTAATTATCATATTATCATCATCATCTACAGGATTTTGTCATCAATTACAAGAGATTGCAAGTGAAAAACAGAATAGGAAGGAACTTAGGATAAATTCATGCTTTTTGGTTAAGTGCTTATAAGTGTTAGTAAGAGTGGAAAAAGAAGAAGAGGAGCTGGACTGGTGACAGAGGAGAGTTATGAGCATCATAAGTATTTTATGATGACTTATTCTTTAGCTCATAAGGATCCAGTGCTGTGGGTAGAATTCTGAAGTGAAGATAGAGCATGGTAGTCAACAGTGTATGGTTTTAATTACTTTAATGAGTATGGATGAGATAACCCAGGTAAAGTATGCTGAGAAGCAATCCAAGAAGAATTGGCCAGAAAAGGAAATAGGATGAGTTGCAATTTAAAATAGGAAATCTGGAAAAGGAGGTCATCTTCCCCATCTTCCCATCTTTTCATTTTAATTTTTCTGTATTCTCGCAATCTAGATGTCTTTTTTTTTATGGCAGTGTGGGTTGATCCCAAAGGTTTTTACCCCTGAGCTACAGCCCCAACCCTTTTCATTTTTTTAAAATTAGTGTTCTTTTTTTATATACCTTTATTTATTTATTGTTATGTGGTGCTGAGGATTGAACCCAGTGCCTCACACATGCTAGGCAAGTGTGCTACCATGAGCTACAACCCTAGACCTCTTTTCATTTTTAATTTTAAAACAGGATCTCAACAAATTTCTTAGGGTCTTGCTACGTTGTTGAGGCTGGCCTTGAACTTTTGATCTTTGTGCCTGAGCCTCCCAAGTCACAGTTATGTGTGCCACTATGCCTGGCCTACATGTCTTTTTGTAAACAGGGTGTCTTATTTTTTTCTAGTGTAACAATATTAGTCTTAAAAAAGAAACTAACCTCTTAAATTGACTATGAGTTGACACTCTTTTTTAAAGTCAGTTTCTTTTTTTTCTTTTTTATTTTATACCTTTATTTTATTTTTACGTGGTGCTGAGGATCGAACCCAGTGCCTCATGTGTGCTAGGCGAGGGCTCCACCAGTGAGCTACAACCCCAGCCCTAGGTTGACACTCTTTGTAGTCACTGGTACATTTACTTTTTCATATGATGTTGTCCATTCTATTTGTTTTGCCTTTTAAATTTAATTTTGTTTTATTTTATTCTTTCTTTTCATTGGTTATTGTCTGCCATTTTATTTTTTCCTCTTGCTAGTTTAGAAATTATACCCTCTGTTTCTGTTTTCTTACCAGCTACATACAGTGAACTTTTAACATGCGTATTTAATTTATCACAATCTAAAGTTAATAGTGTTTTTACCCAGTCCCAGACAATACAAGAACCCTTGAACATTAACTTTGGCAAGTCCCTAGATGACTTACATTTTTTTGTCATGTATTTTAGTTCTGGGTCATGGTTCTTTCTTATCCCACTAAAAATGGCATTATATTTTGTAAAGTCAATATTATATTTTTTCAAAGCAATTTTAGATTTTATTTATTTTTTCATCTATAAGTTTCCACTTTCTTCTACCTAAAATAAATCCTTAAGGGTTTACTTTAGGGAGGGCATCTTGGCGAAAAAAAATGTCTCAGTTTTATCTACAAATGGCTTTATTTTGCTACTGTTTTAAAAAGATATTTGTGCTGGGAGTATCATTATGGATCAAGAGTTATTTTTTTCTCAGCACTTTGAAGATATGCAACTGTCTTGTTTTCTGGTCGCTACTAAGAAATTAATACCAGTGCGGTGGCGGCGCAGGCCTGTAATCCCAGAGGTTCAGGAGGCTGAGGCAGAAGGATCATGAGTTCAAAGCCAGCCTCAGCAACAGCAAGGGGGATATGGCTCAATGGTTGAGTACCCCTGAGTTCAATCCCCAGTACCAAGAAAAAAAAAGAAAGAAATTAACTTATTCATGTCTTTTAAGATGATTTCTTTTCTATTTTTGGTACTAGGTATTGAACTCAGTGGTGCTTAACCATTGAACCACATCCCCAGCCCTTTTTTAGTTTATTTGAGTCAGGGTCTCGCTGAATGGTTGAGGCTAGACTGGAACTTGTCATCCTCCTGCCTCAGCTTCCAGAATCACTGGGATTACATTTGTGTACCATTGTGCCTAGCTGTAAAGGTGATTTCTCTGTTTTCTTTAGTTGCTTTCTAATATGTCCTTGCCTTTTTGTGTGCAAAATATGCATACTGGAATGAGTAATGTGGATTTCTGAAATGAGTAATGTGGATTTCTTTTTGTTTATACTGTTTAGAATTTATTGGGTAACCTGAACCTCAAGGTTGTTATCTTTCTTCAGTTTTTGAAAGTCTTCGTTATCTCTTTGAATATTACTCCCATTCTGTTCTCTCTCCTTTCCTTTTGACGCTCCAGTTAGATATATAACAGTAATAGGGAACATGTATGTAATGCTTAGTAGCTAACACTTCCATGGCCCTTACTATGGCCAGGCATTATGGCAGTCGGTTTACATTAATTTTTTTTTTAATTTTTACAACAGCCTCATGAAGTAGGTATTGTTATTCCCCCCATCTTGCAATTAAAGAACAGGGGACAGAAAAAAAAAAGCAATTATAAATCTAAATGCACTGACTTCTGAATCCTAAACCCAATACCATGAAGCTCATTGTTTTTTTGTTATACACCAGACTTTCTTATCCTGCTTTGATGATTCAGGTTTTTCCTTTGAGTTTTTGTTGTTTTTGTTTATTTGGTTCTATATGACTCAAAGCAGAATACTGACCACGATTCCTGTTTCTGGAATCTTGTTTCAGGAATTCTGTCCTCTTTTGGTTCTCTAAATAAATGAGTTTGTTGACTTTCGAGGAGTGGTACAAATGCTCTATTTAATTTGTTAATCTCACTTTCCTGTTGTAAACATTGTTTAAGAAGGCTAGTTTCTTCAGGCTAAGCAACTTTGTCTATGATAGTAATTGAAACTACTTCAAACCTATGTGGGAAATACATAGCTTGTTTCATTTTTATGCTTATAACTTTTTTCTTATCTCAAAAGTAATACATACTTATTGGAGAAAATAGAAAAGAAAAATTATCCTATTATATTGCCCACAGGAGTATCTACTGTTAACATCTTGGTGGAATCCTTATAATCCTTTTTCTAGGCATTTTATGTATAAGTATATTCTTCCAAGCATCCTGACTTATAACATTTGTGTTTTCAGTGTCACCAATATGTCTGTCTGTCTTCCTTCTTTCTTTCATATTGGGGATCAAACCCAGGGCCTTGCACATGCTGAGCAAATACTTTACCACTGAGCTATATCTCCATCCCTTTTTATTTCTCGCTTTCTTTCTTTCTTTCTTTTTTTTTTTTTTTTTGGTACTGGGGATTGAACTCAGGGGTGCTTAACCACTGAGTCACATCCTCAGTCCATATATATATGTGTGTGTATATATATTTATATTATATAATATATAAAATATATTATATATATAATTTTATTTTTTTAAATTAGAGATAGGTTCTTGCTGAGTTGCTAAGTGCCTTGCTGAGTTGCTGAGACTGGCTTTGAACTCCTGATCCTCCTGCCTCATCCTCATGAGCTGCTGGAATTACAGGCATATACCATCATGCCCAGCTTTTTTTTCTTCTTTTTTTAGTTGTAAATGGCACAATACCTTTATTTATTTATTTATTTATTTGTTTATGTGGTGCTAGAATCAAATGCAGGGTCTCACACATGCTAGGCAAGTGCTCTACCACCAAGCCACAACCCCAGCCCCCAGCTTTTATTTTTATTTTGAGTCAGGTATGGCTAAGCTGCCCAGGCTGGCCTCCAACTTGTGATCCTCTTGCCTCAGCTTCCAGGGTAACTGGGTTTACAGGGATGCACACTCCACTTGTTTATTTTTCTGGGTTTTTTTTTTTTTCGGTAACATGGGATTGAACCCAGTGGTGTTTAATCACTGATGCCATGTCCNGGCTGGGGATGTGGCTCAAGCGGTAGCGCCCTCGCCTGGCATGCGTGCGGCCCGGGTTTGATCCTCAGCACCACATACAAGCAAAGATGTTGTGTCCACCGAGAACTAAAAAATAAATATTAAAAAATTCTCTCTCTCTCTCTCTCTCTCTCTCTCTCTCTCTCTCTCTCTTTAAAAAAAAAAGTGACTCTTGAGGGCTGGGGCTATAGCTCAGCAGCAGAACGCTTGCCTAGCATGTGTGAGGCACTGGTTTGGTCCTCAGCACCACATAAAAATAAACAAATAAAATAAAGGCATTCTGTCCATCTACAACTACAAAAAAATTTTTTAAAAAAATAACTTTTGGTTGGTTGGGGCTGTGGCTCAGAGGTAGAGTGCTCGCCTACCATGCGTGAGGCACTGAATTCGATCCTCAGCACCACATACAAATAAAATAAAGATATTGTGTCCACCTATAACTAAAAAATAAATATTTTAAAAAATAATAATAAAATAAATAAATAAAATAAAGGTATAAAAAATGACTCTTTAGATATTAGATTTCTTTCCAGTTTTTGTAGTTATAAATAGTACCACAATGAACAACATTATTATTTTACCTTTGTTTGTATTCACGTATATTTCCTTAGGATAAAAATTTTTAAGAGGAATTCCTGAGCTCCAAGAGGGTGAAAATGTCTATGATTTTTAAATACACATTGCTTACTTGTCCTCCAAGTGTTCACAACAAGTTATACCTATATTTGCTGAATATAGGTGTATTTCATTTCTGTTCCCATACTCAATTTTTTTTTAAACTTTTTTTAGTTGTAGATGAACATACAGTATCTTTGTATATTTTTATGTGGTGTTGAGGATCGAACCCAGTGCTTCACACATGTGAGGCAAGCACTTTACCACTGAGCTACAGCCCCAATTCCCCCATTCTCAATTATTGATACTGAATACAAATTCCTTTTGTGGGGAAGGGGTACTGGGGATTGAACTCAGGGGCACTCAACAACTGAGCCACATCCCCAGCCCTTTTTTCTATTTTATTTAGAGACAGGGTTGCACTGAGTTGCTTAGGGCCATGCTAAAATTTCTGAGGCTGGCTTTGAAGTTACAATCCTCCTGCCTCAGTCTCCTGAGACACTGGGATTACAGGTGTGCACCACTGCGACCAGCTGAATACACATTTTATCAACATGCAATTTGATAGGTGATTCATATTTTATAGTTTCAACTTTCATTTCATTGATTTCAATTAAATTATACCATGTTAAATACTTGAAACGCCCAGAAATAAGATGGATGTACTTATTTTTTTAATATTTATTTTTTAGTTGTAGTTGGACACAATACCTTTATTTTATTTTATTTATTTATTTATTTATTTTTTTAGTTTTCAGCGGATACAACATCTTTGTTTGTATGTGGTGCTGAGGATCAAACCTGGGCTGCACACATGCCAGGCGAGCGCGCTACTGCTTGAGCCACATCTCCAGCCCCTTATTTATTTATTTTTATGTGGTACTGAGGATCGAACCCAGGGCCTTGTACACGTGTTAGGCAAACGCTGTATTGCTGAGCCACAACCCCAGCCCCAGATGGATGTACCTATAAAAGATACTAACTCAAGGAAAACTAGCCAAACTGAAAGTTCCTAGGATTTATTCAGCATATTATGCAGTCAGTACACAAGGAAGAGCATTCCTCTTTTTTAAAGATGGGATCTGCCTGTGTTGCCCAGGCTGGCCTTTAAACTCCAGAGCTCAAGTGATCCTCCCACTTCTGCTTCCCAACTCTTCAGGTGCCTGCCACCATGCCTGTCTCTCCTAAATCATCATTAACTGGTTGGTTCTTTATTTTGGTAAAGGGCACCCTCATTATTCCTGCCACTAAGGCCAGAAACTTATTAAAAGTCATTGTTGACTTCTCCCTTTCACTAACCCCTCAAGGGCCATCAAGTCTTGTTTGTTTTTAACTCTCAAACAGAACTTCAAAGCACTTCTTTTCATTGCTACTATTCTGATTCAGGTCACTACTACTGGAGAGAGATATGGTCAAATTATGTTGTTGTTACATTGTGTGCATGTAGGAATATGTAACAACAACTCCCACCATTATGCACAACTATAACGCACCAATAAAAAATGTGGAAAGAAAAAGCCACTACTACCTCACTTAGACAAATGGAATCACTGCTTAACTGATTTTGCAGTGCAGCAGCTAAAGTGATCTTTTAAAATATGAACACCATCATGCCACTTTCTCACTGTAGAACTTTTAACAGCTTCCCATTGTATTTGGGTTTAAATACAAACTCCTACCCATCTCCTGCCAACCTCTCAGCCTCATGTCATGCCATCTCATCCCACTGTAATCAACTACCCTGGCCTTTATTCTGTTCTTAGAATTTGCCAAGTTCTTTCTCGTGTCAAGGCCTCTATGCTTGCTTTTCTCTGACTGGAAAGTTCTTCCTTGGCACTTTCAGGCCTGGTTCCATCCACCCTTGAGACCTTAGCTTAAATGTCACCTTTCTAACTTCCTTTACTACCGTGTTCATCTCTACCCTGGTTATTTCTGAGTATTTATTTATCACAAATATGTCATTATGGTATTTATTTGGTCACTTGTTTTTTTTTTTTTTTTTTTTTTTGTCTTTTTGCTTTGTTTTTTGGTTTTAATACTGGAGATTTAACCCAAGGATGCTTTCCCACTGAGCTACATCCCCAGCCCTTTTTATTGTTTTATTTTGAGACAGGGTTTCACTACATTGTTTAGGACCTTACTCAATTGCTGAGGCTGGCCTTAAACTTCTGATCCTCCTGGTTCAGCCTCCTGAGTCCCTGGAGATTACAGGTATGCACTACCACACCCAGCCCCTGTTTGTTCTTTAAAGAAGTAAATAAAGGCAAGAATAAATGATTGTAAAACCACAGTGAGATACTACTTATCCTTTAGAATGGCTGTAGTATAAAAAGACAAGGCTGAGTTCTGTGGTTTACACCTATATTCCCAGCCACTCAGGAGGCTAAGGCAGGAGGATTTTAAATTCAAGGCCAGCCTCGACAACTTAGTGAGACTCTGTCTCAAAATATAAAAAGGGTGGGGATGTAGCTCAGTGGTAGAGTGCTTCTGGATTCAATCCTTAGTACTGGAAAATAATAATAATTACAATAACCAGTTGGCAAGGAGTGGAGAAACTAGAGCCCTTATACACTATTCTATAATGTCAAGTGGTGCTGCTACTTTGGAAAACAGTCTGGCAGTTGGAAGTTTCTCAAATGTGCCATATGAACTAGCAGTTCCACTTCTGGGTATATAACCATGAGAAATGAAAACATGCCCGTGCAGAAACTCATACCCTAATGTTCATAGCAGCATATTCATAATAGCCAAAAGGGGGAAATAATCTCAAAGTTAATCAGCTAATGAGTGGATAAATAAAATTACATATTTTATACAATGTAATATTGCTTGACAATAAAAATAAATGATACATGCTTATGAAAATGGGCATAAATTTATTTATTTTACCATGATATACTACTGCACCAGTCTCCTGTGGCTGCCATAATAAATGACCACCAAAAATCAGTATTTTAGGGTCTGGAGTTGTAGCTCAGTGGTAGAGCTGTTGCCAAGCGTGTGTGAGGCAGTGGGTTTGATTCTCAACACCACATATGAATAAATAAAGGTCTATCAACAACTAAAAATATATTGTAAAAAACTCAGTATCATAGGGCTAAAATCAAGATGTCAGCAGAACCGTACTCCCACTGGAGGCTCTTGGGGAGAATCTCCCCCACCACTCTATTTTTTTTTCCTTTTCCAGCATTAGGAGACTATCAGTATTCTTGGTGTATGACCGTATAACTCCAGTCTCTGACTTCATGGTGACACTGCCTTCCCTCTTCTATCTGTTTCAAATGTCCCTCTGCTTCTCTCTTACAAGGACCCACCTGAATATCCAAAAACTTCACACCCACTTTTAGATCTGTAACCTAATCTCATGTGAAAAGGTATGACCTTCACAGGTGCCAGGGATTAGCACATGATATATTCAAATGATCATTATTCAGCCCACTACAACCATATTTCTACATTTTTCCTTTTTATCCTATGTCATGTGTTATTACAAAAGTAATGGGTATTTGGTACAGGAAATTAAAATATACAGAGAAGCAAAATAAGACAACTTAAAATTCCCCATAATTTTTCTTCCCAGAGGTAAATACCATTCCATTACTATTCTGATGCCTATCTTTGCAGGGTTTTTCCTTGAATGTACATTTACATAAAGGTTTCATTAAAATTGAAAAGTCCACCTGATAGTACAGGCCCAGATCTTACTTCCAAGAAGCCCATCTCACAGTTGTGGGAAACATACTTCCCTAAAAAATATAGAATGTAGAAATTCACTTTGGGGAAAACTCACATATCCCTCTGCATCAGAAAGGTGAATCTCAGAGTGCTCATTTTGAAACAAGAAGTTACATAACATGAAAAAAAAAGTCTCTGTTACTTTGTGCAAAGCAGAGGAAAGAGTATGCAAGAATGTCATTCACAAGGGCAGAGAGTTGAGAGATTTCTCCATTCCCGGAGCTGAGTATAAGCTATAAGCTGGCTTCCTGGAGTCTCTGACCACAAATTTTGAATGTGTGTGCCAGTGTGAGCCCCTGGCTGTTCAAGTGCAGAAGAGTGTCCCCACACATCATCGGGGGTGTGAACTGGTACTGGTAATCCACGTGCCTGTGCTAACCTTGCCCAGAATCCTGGTGACAGAGAACACTCATTTGCTGGACTGTCTTCTGTGAGTCAAGGTAAGGAGGTGAGCATGACCTTGACTGCTGAAGTGATATGCTTTCAACCAAATCAATACATTCCATTCCTCTCTGTCCCTCCCTCCTTCTCTCTCTTTCTGTTGATCATAAAAAATACATATCTAATGTCCAAAGCACAGGGTCTCATTTTAAGATATAGAATAGATAAATAAATAACAATAGGATCATTATGTTGTGAATAAACAGAAAACAGATGAGTGAATTTCTAGTTTTTGTGTCTTCAAGTCTCAAATTTCACCTCTTCCCTGTTACTTCTACTGATACTCATCTGTCCTTTCTGAACTTGAAGTCCGTGTGTCCCAACCACTCTTACTATGCTTTGACAAAAAGAAAAAGAGCTGTTCAGCATTTCCCCTTTTTGTATACTCGCCTCTCACAAAACAGGAAGGTGTCTGATCTAGAGGAAACCCAGGCTCTGCTATGAAATGGGAAGTAGTTAAAAAGAAACTTCATTCTAAAATGGCTTTTTGTCCACCCACAGAAGGGCAACTGGATTATTCAGCCAGGTACCGAAGGGAGAGGGAATGGGATTTTAAGTATGTTTCAGTGCTAAATATTAAAGTTTTGGTTTATATTCATTTAAAGCTCGTGTCTGTTAGGTTTTCCTCCAGAGAAATGTGATTTTGCATGATTGGTTGGATTTGCCTGCAGGGAAAACTTTAGGGGTGGTTAACTTGGTCTGCTGGGTTTTCACTGGTTTTCTCTGAGTTGATGTTTAAAAGTACATTGGAGTCTGGGAGGTACATTTGTGTTAACTTTGAAACAAAGTGAGGGAGACCTTGAAAACATATTTTGGCATTACAGAAAGGAAACCCAGTCTTTTTTTAAATTTTTTTTATTGGTTGTTCAAAACATTACAAAGCTCATGACATATCATCTTTCATACATTTGACTCAATTGGGTTATGAACTCCCATTTTTACCCCAAATACAAATTGCAAAATCACATCGATTACACACTCACATTTTTACATAATGGCATATTAGTGACTGTTGTATTCTGCTACCTTTCCTATCCCCTAGTATCCACCCTCCCCTCCCCTCCCATCTTCGCTCTCTACCTCATCTGCTGTTGTTCAATTCTCTCCCTTGTCTCCCCCCTTTCCCCTCACAACCTCTTATATGTAATTTTGTGTAACATTGAGGATCTCCTACCATTTCCATATGCTTTCCCTTCTCTCTCCCTTTCTCTCCCCCCACTCGTCTTTGTTTAATGTTAATCTTTTCCTCATCCTCTTCCTCCCTGTTCTGTTCTTAGTTGCTCTCTTTATATCAAAGAAGACATTTGGCATTTGTTTTTTAAGGATTGGCTAGCTTCGCTTAGCATAATCTGCTCTAATGCCATCCATTTCCCTGAAAATTCTATGATTTTGTCATTTTTTAGTGCTGCGTAATACTCCATTGTGTATAGATGCCACATTTTTTTTATCCATTCATCTATTGAAGGGCATCTAGGTTGGTTCCACAGTCTTGCTATTGTGAATTGTGCTGCTATGAACATCGATGTAGCAGTGTCCCTGTAGCATGCTCTTTTTAGGTCTTTAGGGAATAGACCAAGAAGGGGAATAGCTGGGTCAAATGGTGGCTCCATTCCCAGCTTTCCAAGAAATCTCCATACTGCTTTCCAAATTGGCTGCACCAATTTGCAGTCCCACCAGCAATGTACAAGTGTACCCTTTTCCCCACATCCTCGCCAGCACTTGTTGTTGTTTGACTTCATAATGGCTGCCAATCTTACTGGAGTGAGATGGTATCTTAGGGTGGTTTTGATTTGCATTTCTCTGACTGCTAGAGATGGTGAGCATTTTTTCATGTACTTGTTGATTGACTGTATGTCCTCCTCTGAGAAGTGTCTGTTCAGGTCCTTGGCCCATTTGTTGATTGGGTTGTTTGTTCTCTTATTGTCTAATTTTTTGAGTTCTTTGTATACTCTGGATATTAGGGCTCTATCTGAAGTGTGAGGAGTAAAAATTTGTTCCCAGGATGTAGGCTCCCTATTTACCTCTCTTATTGTTTCTCTTGCTGAGAAAAAACTTTTTAGTTTGAGTAAGTCCCATTTGTTTATTCTTGTTATTAACTCTTGGGCTATGGGCGTCCTATTAAGGAATTTGGAGCCTGACCCCACAGTATGTAGATCGTAGCCAACTTTTTCTTCTATCAGACGCAGTGTCTCTGATTTGATATCTAGCTCCTTGATCCATTTTGAGTTAACTTTTGTGCATGGCAAGAGAAAGGGATTCAGTTTCATTTTGTTGCATATGGATTTCCAATTTTCCCAGCACCATTTGTTGAAGATGCTATCCTTCCTCCATTGCATGTTTTTGGCCCCTTTATCAAATATAAGAAAGTTGTAATTTTGTGGATTGGTTTCTGTGTCCTCTATTCTGTACCATTGGTCCACCTGCCTGTTTTGGTACCAGTACCATGCTGTTTTTGTTACTATTGCTCTGTAGTACAGTTTGAACTCTGGTATCGCTATACCTCCAGATTCACACTTCCTGCTTAGAATTGCTTTTGCTATTCTGGGTCTTTTGTTTTTCCATATGATTTTCATGATTGCTTTATCTATTTCTACAAGAAATGCTGTTGGGATTTTGATTGGCATCGCATTAAACCTGTAGAGAACTTTGGGTAATATCGCCATTTTGATGATGTTAGTTCTGCCTATCCATGAACAGGGTACATTTTTCCATCTTCTAAGATATTCTTCTATCTCTCTCTTTAGGGTTCTGTAGTTTTCATTATATAAATCTTTCACCTCTTTTGTTAGGTTGATTCCCAAGTATCTTATTTTCTTTGAGGATATTGTGAATGGAGTGGTTTTCCTCATTTCCATTTCAGAAAGGAAACCCAGTCTTGTTGCTGAGATTATCATTAGAATCACAGATCAGCACATCCCTGGGAACCCCCTTTGTGTATCGAAATTTTCTCTTCTTATAAGGATACAGTTAGACTGGATTAGGCTCATCTGAATAGCTTCATTTTAACTTCATTCTTTAAAACACCTATCTTCAAATACAGTCACATTTAGAGCTTCAGCATTTGGACTTGGAAGGGAATGGATAATTCAGTCCAAGATATAACATTAACAGTAATAAGTGACATTGCTAGAGTCTAAAGATATAAGAACATTCTAGAGACTTTTACTAGAAATGAAGACAGATAACACACACTGTCCATCTCTACCCCAACTACTACCATGTTTAATCTCCACACAAGTCCTAGGAGGTGGGTAATACACATGTATTTCAGTAAAGAAAGCAAGACCAAGAAAGGCCAACTAACACTCTGGAGTGCCCATCTCACAAGCTGCAGAGCGAGGATTTGAATTCAGGCTCACAATGCCAAAGTCAAAATGCATTTTCCATTTCCATGTGCTTCCTCTTTCCCTCATTTCATCCATGAATTGTGGGAATGACTCCAAAAGACATGGGTCATGAGTCCTGAGGAACTTTAGTTCTCTGAGGAGCTTGTGTTATACCATGTGGAAGAAAATACCTATTTTTAGAATTTGTTCAAAACATTATTTTCCAAGATACAACTATAGGAAAAGGACTTTTCCCACCCAATTCAGTTTTTCACTGGACAGAATTCTGGGAGGAGAGGAGTAGCAGAGCCAGAGCCAAGGTCTAGGGATGCAAACTGGTCCCAGTACTGTTCTTCAACCAAAAGCGTAACTCAGAATTGACTACAGGAGCAGGGAAACCTTTAGGGATGGTTAACCTGGCCTGCTGGATTTCATTGGTTTTCTTCAAATTAATTTTATTGAATTGACTTTATTCTCCGGAGCATTAATTGACTCTGACTTGGTTCCCCATTCTGGCCACAGATTTTCTGTGACTAGGAAGACTACTTCCAGTATCCAAATGAAGATGCATTTTTTAGCATCTTCAAAATCAGCTGAGATTCTTTCCCGATGATCCCTGCAGCAATTTCAATTCTTTCAGCTGACAAATGACTGGATGACCAACTCTGGGATTAATTGATTTTGTTTACTTGTGAATAGAGGGAACTTGGCTTCTTTCTCATCTTCTTCCTCTTTTTTCTGTTCTCACTTAAACTCTGACCCAATCTGTAGAGGTCTGACTCCTCCCAGGTCCACCCCTTTTGGGGGAGGTAGAAAAGGAAGGAAGAATTAACAGTAGTTGCTACTTATCAAGTTTTTTCTGTGTGCTAGTCCCTACCCTTTGATCTGGGACTCTCAGCTTGTTAGTAAGACAGCTGGAATTTGGACCCTACGCTGGCACTGGAAGAGGCCTTTGCTTATATCCCCGAGCTGCCCAACCCCTGTCCCCCACAGCTCTTTCCTATGCTGCTTTCTCTGCCTGGAAATGGCCTTTCTACACTACTGTCTGGTAGACTTTGGTTTCCCTCAAGTACAGCTCAAAAGTCACTTCGATTGATTGTGACTAAATATTCACAAGTAATAAATGTTACTGCTGGAAGTGTACTTCATGAGGACCTAAGAAACCTGAACTCTTAACTACTTCCAAAAAAAAAAAGTCACCTCGCCCAGGTAGAATTAAACATCCCTCTGAGGGAGCTCCCTGGAAAACTGACCTTCAAACATTCATTGACCTTGACTCACAAGAAAGACATCTATATTACCACCTAGTGCCAGGATACATAAATCATTGAAATAAAATTTTCATGGGAAAATACAGTGTTTCTTATCATTTTAGTTCTAGTCCATATTTGGGTGGGGGGGTACCAGGGATTGAACTCAGGGGCACTCACCCACTGAGCCAAATCCTCAGCCCTATTTTGTATTTTAGAGACAGGGTATCACCGACTTGCCTAGCACCTCGCCTATTGCTGAGGCTAGCTTTGAGCTTGTAATCCTTCTGTTTCAGCCTCCCAAGCCACTAGGATTACAGGGGTGCACCACTGCGCTGAGCTTAATCCATATTTTTTTTTAAAAACATGGAATAGAAATAGAAAATCATACAAAAATAGAAATATTAAATAAAATAGTTTTGAAAATATGTAGCATAAATATACACAAATATAGAAATGGAAAAAAGAAAATTATTTTTTAAAAATATGGAATACTTTGAAGATATTTAAGTGTTTGTGACCCACTTAATTTATTATCATGACCCATTATCATGAGCGGATCACTGGAAAACTGCCCTGGAAGACACACTTTCTTCCTCCAACAGACTCTCCTGATGCTCTCAGCTCTGAAATCCTCTGACTCCTCAAACAGAGGTCTTAGGGCCCAGGTTTTTTGGTTCAGAGGAAAGCAAATTTTGGTCCCCATCCACTAGCCACCTAAAATGCAAAGTGTATTTTAACCTCATTTGTTTGTCCAGTAAAAGAAAGTCTGGCCCTAAAAGCATAATTATTTGTATCTTAGCAGAATGCACTTAGTTTTTTTGACATTTGAAAAAATAATTTTGAATACCCCATCCTTTACATAACAACATTATTTTCAAAAACAATTATGTAATGAAGTGAATGTTAATAATGGATAGAAATTCGTGCATTGAATTTTTTCATTTTTACATTTATGAAGAATTTTTATTGTGGAAAGACGTATGTAACATAAAATTTATCATCTTCACCATTTTTCAGTGTATAGTTCCATAGTATTGTATATATTCACGTTGTAGAATCTTTGTGTTTGTTTGTTTGTTTGGTAGCAGGAATTGAATCCAGGGATGCTTAACCACTGAACCACATCCCCAGCCCTTTTTATTTTTTATTTTGAGACAGTCTCTAAATGGCATAGGGCCTGGCTAAGTTGCTGAGGCTGGTTTTGAACTCTCAATCCTCCTGCCTCAGCCTCTCTGGGATTACAGGTGTGGTTCTAGATTTTATTTATCTTGCAAAACTGAAACACTATTCCTATTAACAACTCTCCATTTCCTGCAGTTGTTGATTTTCCTTTATTCAGCTTTAACTTAATAAACTGAAGTAACATTTCTACCTCTTTACATGCCAGACCGAAAGCCAGAGGTCAAAAAAGTGTCTTGTATCCTGGTGAGGTGGCTTAGGAGGCTGAGGCAAGAGAATCGCAAGTTCATCCTCAGCAAATTAATAAATTGCCCTGTCTCGAATAAAAAATAAAAAGGGCTGGGTTGTAGCTCAATGGTAAAGCACACGTGGGTTCAAAAAACTTCAGTGCCAAGAATAAAAATTAAAAATGTGTCTTAAAGATAGAAATCAGGGGACTGGAATTGTGGCTCGGGGGTTGAGCACTCGCCTAGTACATTCGAGGACCTGGGTTTGATCCTCAGCACCACATAAAAATAAATAAAATAAAAGTATTGTGTCCAACTGCAACTAAAAAATAAATATTGGGGCTGGGGATGTGGCTCAGTTGTAGAGCATTTGCCTGGCATGTGTGAAGCACAGGGTTCGATTCTCAGCACCACATATAAATAAATAAAGATTTTTTAGACAACTAAAAATATTTTAAAAATTAAATATTAAAAAAATATAGAAAATCAGGGCTAGGATTGTGGCTCAGTGGTAGAGCATTTGCCTAGCATGTGTGAGGCACTGGATTCAAGTCTCAGCACCACATATAAATAAATAAAATAAGTATCCATCGACAACCAAAAAAAAAAAAAACACTTTTTAAAAAAATATATAGAAATCAGCTGTGTGCAAAGCACATCTATAAACCCAGTTACTCAGGAAGCTGAAACAGGATTGTGAATTTCAGGCCAGCCTGGGCAAGAAGGCAAGACCCCATCTCAATTTACAAAAACAAAATAGAAATCAGTAAAAATGATTTTAACATTTATATGGGAATATAAATGATTTCAAAGGAGAACAAAATTGGAGGATTTATTATACTACCTGATTTTGTGGGGGCTGAGGGGTACTGAGGATTGAACCAGGAGTGCTTTACCACTGAGATACATCCCCAGACCTTTTTTTAAAACATTGAGACAGGGTCTGGATAATTTGCTGGGGCTGGCTGCAAATTTATGATCTTTCTGCTTCAGCCTCCAAAGCTGCTGGGCTTGCAGGTGTGTGCCACTGTTCCTAGCACATACTACCTGATTTTAACACTTATGAGGACACAGTAATCAAGAAAATTTATTTTTTTTCCAGTGCTAAGGATATAACCCAGGGCCTTGTAATGCTAGGCAAGCAGTCTACAACAGAGATAGAGCCCCTTGCCCAAGGAACCTCAACCTTTTATCTCACACCATAAACAAAAATTTTCTCAAAATGAATCAACAATCTTAAGTGTAAGTGAATCATGATATCCAGTGTAAAAGCTAAAATCATAAGATCCCTAAAAAAACTTGGGTGAAAAACCTTTGGGGCTTAAATAACAATGATTTTGTAAATATGACACAAAAATCATGAATTAAAAAAAGCAAAAATTAATAAGCTAGATGTTTTAGTCTGCTTTGCATCACTGTGACCAACAGACCTGACAAGAACAATATAAAGGAGAAAAAGCTTATTTGGACTCATATTTCAGAGGTTCAGTTCTGAAAATATGAGCCATAGCTCTGGGCCTGAGGATGGCAGAAGGATGTGGCAGAGGAAAGCAGCTCAGCACATGGCAACTTGGAGGCAGAGAGAGCTCTGTTCACCAGGGACAAAATATAAAACCCAAAGACACACCCCTAGTGACCTACCTCCTCTCGCCATACCCTACCTGTTTATAGTTACTGTCCCGTTCATCACTGTCAGCGGATTAATCTACTGATTAGGTTACGACTCTTACATTATCTAGCACGGGAGCTTTTGGAGACACCTCATATCTAAACCATGACACTGAAGTTCATGAAAATGAAAATATTTGGCTCTTGAGAAGATGTAAGAGGATGCACATCAAACCATGTTTTCTATATTCCATATTTTATGATGTCATAATTTTGGGAGTCTTTATTCAATTTATATGAATTTATAAAAGAGATTAGACTAATTTATGATGAAAAAAATCAGAATAATGATTGCCTCTGAAGATGTGGTAGAGATGGAATTTGGGAAGGCGTTTAAGATACTTTTTAAGGAGAAGGCAGTGTTCTATCTCATGACAGGTTTTTGAAGTGTAAGCCTTTCAAAACTCATTAAAGAGTACAGTTAAGATCTGCAAGCTACATCCTCAGGCCTTCAATGTATATATTTTTTTCTAAAAAAAAAAGTATTGAATTCTATTTAATGATACAGATGTAGAATGTATTCATGTCGAAGCTGGGTGTGGTGTCATGCTAGGTACCCAGGAGGCTGAGGCAGGAGGATCTCAAGTTTGAGGCCAGCCTTGGCAACTTAGACCCTGTATCAAAAATTAAAAAATAAAAAGGGCTGGGATATATCTCAGTGGTAAAGCACCCCTGGATTTAATCCCCAGTACAAAAAATAAATAAAGAATGTATTGATGTCTATAACTTATGTTGAATAAACAAAAATAAGCAAAAAGGATTGATTAATAGATAGAGGGATAGATAATTAGATTGGTATATGATAAAGTAACCATAGCCAAATATTAATTGTAGGATATATGTGGTGGTTATGAAATACTTTTGTGTAGCTTTTTAAAAATTTCATGTTATGTTTGAAATTTTTCATAGTAAATGTTAGGGAAAATAATGCTGTTTCTAATTCAGGATCTTTGTCTTCATCCTAAAGCAGCGGGGTGTGTATGTGTGAATAGACAGCAGTGGTGGTGGGTGCAGATGGTGATCTGACTTATTTGGCTCAGGGAGGGACATAGGGAGAGCAACGATAGGCCAAAGCACTACGCGTCTGGGTCTCTGCTTTTCAGCACACATTTTAAAATGTATAAGGGGCAAGAAAGAGAAAGGGAGTCGATTTCTACACTTTTTGGAAAGATAAAAGGCCAGGACTACACCAAGAAGTAGAATTATGTTTATTATCTTAAAATATCACTTTGAACATGCTTCTGGTATTGCTATTGCTCCCAATTGCCCCTAGAACAATATACAAATGCCTCATCATGGCATACAAGTCTTTCTATGGTGTTTCTCCTTTGTACCCTCACAGCACACCTCCTCTTTCTGTTTCTTCAGTCACTCGTACTCTCTGTCTCATATTGTCGCTCATTTCCTCTATTATGCAAGCCTTCTTACCTTCCGCCACCTCCAGCCAAACCCCCTGTTCTCATCTTACTATACTTTAAGACTTGGATTATGTGCTGTCTCCTGCCTGAAAACTTCTTCCCTGGATGAGTCTAGTGCGTGTCACTCTTTTTTTTTTTTTAATATTATTTTTTAGTTGTCAGTGAATCTTTATTTTATTTATTTATATGCGGTGCTGAGAATCAAACCCAGTGCTTCACCCATGCTTCACTCTTACCTGGAGCAATTGGAGAGAACTTACCCTCAGCACCATCCTTTTTGGCACTTACCCCTACCATCTTTTGCTATTTAATTCCAAGTCACCTTCTTAGCTTTCACCAGCATCAACTGGAAGAAACTTTGAGAAGGGCAGAGTCCCACTTGAACACAGTCTAGAGTTCTAGGTCAAGAGTGCAGACACCTGGGTTCTCCTTAGGTTTTTCTCATAAAGAGCCAATGGCTTTGAGCAAGTTTTTATTTGGCTTGGACCATCATTATCTCATCTCTAAGAAGAGGGGCATTAGCTGGATAATTGCTCCAGTCCTCCAATGTGATTGTTTCTGGTTCTGTTTTGTTTTATAGAATGAAGGATAATTTTACAGAAAGAAGAGGACAATATTGCAATCATCTTTGACAGGTCCATTTGGAAATAATATCTTCTACTAGATATAGAAAGGTAGAACACTTTTATTCAGAACAAGTAAGTATATTGCAAATTACATCTGCCTAGTTGTATAGTTGTGGAGATCAATTCATGCCTTCATCTGACTTGTTAGAGGTAGAATTCTTAACAAATTAAGAACAATAACTCTGTTGTTTGGGCACATTCATTTATGGATATGGCAGCCTGTGAATAAAAGGTCAAACCACAGACAGGACAGAACAAAGAGCGACTGTTGGTTCTCTGTCATCACCTATTCACTCTTACCCTTCCATCCAGATAGCAGAGCTACATGCATTAAGATCATTGGGAAGAAACAGTGTAGACCCAAGTGGTACTCAAAATTAACTCTTTCCATTCTGATGAGAGTATGCTATCCAATGTCGGAGCCACTAGCCACATATGGCTACATGACTGTGAATTTAATTAAGTTAAAATTTGGGCTGGGGATGTGGCTCAAGCGGTAGCGCGCTCACCTAGCATGCGTGCGGCCTGGGTTCGATCCTCAGCACCACATACAAAAAACAAAGATGTTGTGTCCGCCGAAAACTAAAAAATAAATATAATTCTCTCTCTCTCTCAAAAAAAAAATTAAGTTAAAATTTAATTTTATGTCAAAATTCAATTGGACAGTCACTTAGCCATGTTTCTAGTGTGCCTAATGGCTACCATACTAGACAGTGCAAATGGAGAACATGGTCATCATCTCAGAAAGTTCTGCTGTAAAGTGCTGGTCTAGACAAAGAGATATTCTGAAAAAAATGAAGAATGAATGAATAAGCAAGCTTGTTTTCATTTAACTATTTTGTTAAAGAAGTGTATGATGGTCCACACTTATGGAGATATATCATGATTAAAATAAGAGGAGTATATTTTAGTTACATGACAGTTAACAAAAACTATGTTTCTTACAGTTATATAGCATGGCTAGTGGCAACTATATCATGTACATATATAGTCAAAGGTTAAATAGGATGGAGATATACCATAATTAGTAATAAGAATATCTTACAGTTATACGCAGGATATTTATAATGTATAGTATGTAAGGTATACTTTTTAAATTTTAAAACATTTGTATGTATATGACTTTACTCAATAAAACTAATCTTTAACATACTCTGAGAAAGTATCAGTGTCTTCATTTTACAGTTGAAGACATGGCCTCCGAAAGGCTCTCTTGTGAACATGCATCAATCTACAGAACTTTCTGAAGCTACATGTTCTTCAGCTGTAAAATTAAGGTCACATGAGACAAAGTCATAGAGGTTATTCCAGAAGGAGGGTGCAGGAGCCAAGAGCACAGGTGAGACTCCAGAGGAAAGGGACAGGACTCTTCTATAGGACTGGTAGACAGGGTTGGACAACATCCCAGCTGAAGTTAGCTGTAGAGATCTGCGAAGTTGAGAAAGGGAAGTTGACATGGGATCCTGGCATTGGAGAGCTCGAGAGTGCATTTCAGACCAGAGAGGACTTAGGGGTTTTAGGAGAAGCATCTTTACTCACTGATCAATCAAGAAGGGTTTGAAAACCAGGAGCAACCTAGGCCAGGAAGAAAACTAGCAGACCTTGAGAGTGAAAAACCAGGAAAGTATTTCTCAGAGCTGTTATGGATACAGTGTGGTATAGTGCCTTTGAGAGACCTTGCAAAGCTGGGTGCAAAAATGATAGAGCTTTCCCAGAAACCAAGAGAAACTAGAGATTGGATATAGTCCAATGTTTGCAGTGATACTCTTCAGAAAAGACCAAAGTCTGAGAGATAAAAAAGGCTGTTTCTTTGGTGACAGCAGGATAATGACTAAAAATTATAGCTAACATGTCTCGAGCTATTACTTTATCTGGGATACTGTACATGAACTCTCAAAACAACTTCATAAGTTAAATATTGTTCTCAACCCCTTGGTACAGATGAGGAATCAGTGTGGTATGCTAGAGCTGGTTCTGTTTTTATACTCTGATTGTTGAATTTTTAGGATTTTTGGCATGTGACATGTTGTTAGCTTGAAATTGACCATGGTGGAAATACTGAATCAGCTACGGGGCTTGGTAAATGCTATATATTAGACCCTCTATCTCCAGAGAGCCAATTTGTTATACATTTAGCAACACATCATTTAACAGGGTCAAAGAGGTTTAGCAACTTGCCAAGTTTACATGGTAGCAATTGTCAGAGTCTAGGTTAATTCATTACTCTAAAACCTACAGTTTTACCACTCTGACATCATTGGGGACACTTTTTTAAAAAACATTTTTAATTGTAGATGGACACAATACCCTTATTTTATTTATTTATTCATATGTGGTGCTGAGGATTGAACCCAGTACCTCACACATGCTAGGTGAGTGCTCTCCACTGAGCGACAACCCCAGCCCACTGGGGTCACTTTTATATCGGGGACAAGATATAAAAGTACACCTTACTTCATCACCAATACAAAACCATCGGACTCACCAAGGACTCTGGAGTCAGGGATAAGGAGTTTTGCACAGCATTTATTGAGGGCCTGGAATTCAGGCACTTGACATTTCCATAATTCAAGATGTGTACAGCGGGAAGGGGGTGGGGAGTGAGCAGTACTGAGCTCTGACATCAGATGCTGATATGCATATTTTATATAAATAAATTAATATGTATATTCCCCTTGTCTCCTCAGTGAATTTTATAAAGGAAAATAGTCAAGACCTCATTCAAAGGATGGGCATAACTGTTACCAAGCAAATTGTGGATGACCTGTTTGGGTGGAATGTTCTGAACAGTGAAGAAGTAAGCATGATTTATTGTGAGAAGGTGGAGCAGGATGCTGCACGAGGGATCATTCACATGATTTTGAAAAAGGGCTCAGAGGCCTGCAACCTCTTTCTTAACTGTCTTGAAAAATGGAACTACCCTCTGTATCAGGACTTGAATGGACAAAGTAAGTATCAGTTGCTTGCATTTATTTCTACAAATAGAATGGACCATGAGGAGGATCCCTAAGCCCACGACAGAGCTTCCCTCTTCATATTTCCTAGCAGTGAGCTCTGGTTCATGCTAAAGAAAAGCTCTCATTTGATCACTTAAGATTACATGAGACACAGTTGTAGAGGATATCCCCATAAGGAGGATGAAGAAGCCAAATATGGAGACTGGAGGATATGGAACATGACAACCTTCAAGACAGAGAGACCTGGGAGGAGAGAGGGAGGAAGAGGACAAATATTGATCCTTTCCCAATAAATTCTTTCCCAGTGACCTCAAAGGAAGTAACCAAACATTAATTCTTTCCCAGTGACAACACAATGACCCCCAGAGGAAGCAGATAAACTCTGGACCCTCCATTCTTGCCCAGTAAAAATAAGCCTCTAATTTTTACAAGCTCTTTCCTGAATGCCCAAACTGACACATTCTGTTGAAGAGATTACGTCATCTCTCAGGGTAACATGTAAAAACCCAGATCCCTTCTGTAAACAGGGGCCATTTTCTACTCAGAAAGTGAGCCCCTCTGATGCCTGACTCCGCTGGTAAATAAAAGGCACTGCTGATCCGTGAAGTCTGCTCTCATCCTGGGTACTTATTACAGTGCCAAAACTGTTTTGGTTATTATGCTTACAGAAGCCAAATAAGTAACCCAAAAGCCAGGAAATAAATGACTTATTATCATTTCAAAGCATACACTCATAAATTCCTTGATCTACCTATGGATGAGCAGCCCAGCTGACTACCTTCTCTATGATCTAAGCACCATGGCAAAGACAGTCTAACTGACCGAGGGAGAACAACTCTGCTTTACGTAAAACAGTAATTTTAATTCCTTTAAATGAGCAGCTTATGTCATGACAGGTTTTAATCAAAGTGAAGGCTATTCAACTGGAAGTTGCCCCTAACCATCACCTTCAACCAAATCCTCCACTTTCCTTAATCCAAACACAGGCTCCAGCCATTTCAAATCAGCAGCTGCATGGTTTGGTAGCAGAAAGAAAGAAATGGAAGGCAAAAGGGGAGAGGAGGGAAGAGGTGCCAGGGGAAAGCAGCAGGAGATGTGGAACGCTTTGTGCAGGCTCAGAACTGGAGAAGGACATGAAAGCCCTCTATGATATCACTCAGCTTTATCCCCCCTTCGTTCTCCTCACCTCCAGGGATTGAGGGCACATAGAATGGTGGCCTCTCTAACATCACCTCTTTTCTAACAGGTCTTTTTCATCAGCTATCAGAAGGAGACTTAGATGATTTGGCTCAGGATTTAAAAGATTTATACCGTACCCCCTCTTTTCTGAACTTCCATCCCCTGGGTGAAGATATTGATATTATTTTTAATTTGAAAAGGACCTTCACAGAGCCTATCCTTTGGAGGAAGGACCAACACCATCACCGTGTGGAGCAGCTGACCCTGAGTGGTCTGCTGGAGACTCTGCAGAGCCCCTGCATCATTGAAGGGGAATCGGGCAAAGGCAAGTCCACCCTGCTACAGAGAATCGCCATGCTCTGGGCCTCCGGGAAGTGTGGGGCCCTGACCAAGTTCAAATTTGTCTTCTTTCTTCGTCTAAGCAGAGCCCAGGGTGGACTGTTTGAAACCCTGTGTGATCAGCTGGTGGATGTACCTGACACAATCGGGAAGCGCACCTTCATGGCTATGCTGCTGAAGCTAAGGCAGGGGGCTCTGTTTCTCCTTGATGGCTACAATGAATTCCAGCCTGAGAACTGCCCAGAAATAGAAGCCCTGATAAAGGAAAACCACCGCTTCAAGAACATGGTCATAGTCACCACCACCACCGAGTGCCTGAGGCACATCAGGCAGTTTGGTGCCCTGACTGTCGAGGTGGGGGACATGACAGAGGACAGTGCCCGGGTTCTCATCCGGGAAGTGCTGATTAAGGAGCTTGCTGAGGGCTTGCTGCTCCAAATTCAGAAATCCCGGTGCTTGAGGAATCTGATGAAGACCCCTCTCTTCGTGGTCATCACTTGTGCCATCCAGATGGGTGAGAGTGAGTTCCACTCTCACACACAAACCACACTGTTCTGTACCTTCTATGATCTGCTGATACATAAAAACAGGCACAAACATAAAGGCGCAGCAGCAAGTCATTTAACCCGGAGCCTAGAGCACTGTGGAGACCTGGCTCTGGAGGGGGTGTTCTCCCACAAATTTGACTTTGAGCTGGAGGACGTGTCCAGCGTGAATGAGGATGTCCTGCTGACAACTGGTCTCCTCTGTAAATACACAGCTCAAAGGTTCAAGCCCAAGTATAAATTCTTCCATAAGTCCTTCCAGGAGTACGTAGCGGGACGCAGGCTCAGCAGTTTATTGATGTCTCCCAAGCCAGAGGAAGTCACCAAGGGGAAGAGTCACTTGCAGAAAATGGTTTCCATTTCAGACATTACCTCCCTGTATAGCAACCTGCTCCTGTATACATGTGGGTCCTCTGCTGAAGCCACCAGAGCTGTCATGAGGCACCTTGCTGCTGTGTATCAACATGGCAGCCTGATAGGGCTTTCCATCACCAAGAGGCCTCTCTGGAGACAGGAATCTATGCAGAGTTTGAAGAACACCACTGAGCAAGAAATTCTGAAGGCCATCAACATCAATTCTTTTGCAGAGTGTGGCATCAATTTATTCCATGAGAGTATATCTAAATCAGCCCTAAGCCAAGAATTCGAAGCTTTCTTTCGTGGTAAAAGTTTGTATATCAATTCAGAGAATATCCCTGACTACCTATTTGACTTCTTCGAACACTTGCCTAATTGTGCAAGTGCTCTGGACTTCATCAAACTGGATTTCTATGGAGGCACCTCAGGTTCACAGGACAAGGCTACAAAAGATGGAACGAGAATCCCCACAGAAGAGTCCTCGGAAACCTACATTCCCAACCGGGCTGTGTCTTTGTTCTTCAACTGGAAACAGGAATTCAAGACTCTGGAGGTCACACTCCGGGATTTCAGCAGGTTGAATAAACAAGATATCAAATACCTAGGAAAGATATTCAGCTCCACAGCAAGCCTCAGACTGTCGGTTAAGAGATGTGCCGGTGTGGCTGGAAGCCTCAGTTCAATTCTCAGCACCTGCAAGAATATTCATTCCCTCATGATAGAAGCCAGTCCCCTCACCATAGAAGACGAACAGCACATCACATCTGTGACAAACCTGACAACTTTGAGTATTCATGACCTGCAGACTCAACAGCTGCCAGGTATTGCATACATGAGCAGTTTAAGCTATAACTAAGTCTGGCTGGGTACTCTGGAGATATTCGATATCATGTAGTTTTATTTTCAGCTTTCCAATAGTTTCTAGCAGATGTTAGGACTTAGAATGGAGGTGAGACGGCTGGGGAGAGAGGTCTATGTAGAGGAAGGAGTGTCAGGGAAGATTTCCAGAGCTGAGAAGTTTTATATATATCATAAAAAATTATATATTCTAAAATATATTTTTATCTAGTATATATTATTATAATAAGATATACTAATTATTAAGTATATACATATTTTTATTATTTAAAATATATGTAAAATATACAATGTAGGCAAAGCTTGTCTTCAGCAAACCCTTCCCCCCATCAGCATCTCCATCTCTACCCAACACCCACTGTTTCCCTGCCAAGTGGCACCCTGTTCTGGGAGAAAATCCAGCCTGTAAGTTAGTCACCTTGTAGAAACTAATGACTAATTTTGTTACTAGATTCTCATCTGGAAAAGTGCAAAGTATATCTTGCCCCATTGTTACTGCAAGTATTGTTTATTTAGAAGAAATATTTTAGGAGTGTATACTGGCTAACATGAAGAAATTTCAGACACCAGGTACATACATGTGGGGGCAAGGTTTTGGGTAAAGGGGAATCTTCTTCAAATTCCAAATAACACGAGAGGTGAGCATCTTCCCTGCCTGTGTAGAGCAACCTTGTTAACAAAGCAGGGCTGCTAGGGGTGGAGATGCGGCCAGCAGGAACCTTGTTCTGCTTCACTGTTTGTTTTCAGTCATAAGTGAGTTCCTGTCCAGTTCTACTTCATGTGCTTCCCAAAGAGGAATTCTCTATGATGTTTAGAATCTAGAATTATTTTGTACAGATCATCTTTGCAACCTCCTACTCAATGCAGGAATCTCTTCTGTAGGATTCTGGATGTTACCTAGACTTTATCAGATGAACTTCCGTGTCAGGAAATGACCATCTTCTTTTGGCAGTTATTCTTTTACAGTGGTCTTGCAAAGTTGTCACTTTTGTGCTGAATTTGGTTTATAAGGTGTTTAGAATTTATATACATATATGTACATATATTAGCACATAGTATATTACATATACACATAATTCATATACACATAATTGTATGTGCTTATGGGATATACAATATGGCATTTCCACATATATATGATGTATAATTAGATTTTAAAATGTTTGTCGATATTTTGCTCTTAATTCTTAAAATTTAATTCATTTTGGGGGTAACATGTTCACTTGGTCCAAGGTTTAAAAGGACCTACAATGAAAAGTCTCCTTCCTGCCCATGTCTTCTAGTCATGACCACCCTCCCTGGAGGACCTACCAGCCTTTTGAAATTTGGAGATATCACACGAAAATATTTGAAATTTGGAGATACCACATGAAATGAGATTTCTTATTTATATTCAAATTTGTTATATTTGGCCACTGTGCGCTCATATCCTTATTGGGAACAATTGGCCAAATCCGCATATCCACTTCTGCATTCCTTGGGCAAGACATGGGTACAGACTCCACCTGTCCTACTTCTTGTAATAACATTACCTTCCTGCCCCTTTTTTGGTAGTTTATGCAGTAAGGTTTAAATGTGTGTAATTCCTAGATCAAAAGGGCGAGTTTGAGAATGAAATGGCATACACCATTCATAATATACAAGGTCCCTTTGCAAAAACAGATGTGGATTGAAGAAAGGCTAATTACCAGGATAGGAAGGTATCCCCCTAGGAACTACATAAGGTTTCCAAGGTTGCTTTTCAACTTTAAGAACTGCCCTTGAATAGCATTTTTCTTAAAACTTCATGTGATTTATAAACCTTAAAAATTCACAAATTAGGGTTGGGGATATAGCTCAACATTGGAATGGTTGTCTAATATCCACAAGCCCCATGGACCTTGTTTGATTTCTAGCATTGAAAAAAAAATTACAATTTCTATTTAATAGCAATATTTTTTCCAAGAAAAATTTCAACTATTGTACTTGTAAATGGAAACTCAAACCAAAATATGTACTCTACTGTGGGAGACCAACCTTGCACGTGACTGAGTCACACTCCCCAGCTGGGTGCTGAGGCACTCAGTCACAGAATGTGGCAGAGCTTTCCCCACTCTTCTTAGGTCAGTTTCTCGTGCATGGGTGTGTCTTGCTACAGCTCCATGGGGCAACTCTGTGGTAGAGTACTTGTCTAGCAAATACACACACAGAAGAGGGAGTACTGGGGATTGAACTCAGGGGCACTCGGCCACTGAGCCACATCCCCAATCCTATCTTGTATTATATTTTGAGACAGGGTCTCATTGAGTTGCTTAGCACTCGTGATTCTCCTGTCTCAGCTTCCCAAGCAGCTGGGATTACAAGCATGCATCTTTCTGTTACTGGTGTCTAGTATAATTCCATTATATTTGGGAAACATGATTATAATTAAGTACAATGCTCATCTCTCTGACACATTTCTGTGTCAATATAATGAGCATTTCTTGCCCATGGTAAAAACTAAAATATTCTGATTGATAATAGAAATGACAGTGATAGAGAGGTGTAGTGATACATGCCTATAATCCCAGCGGCTTGAGAGGCTGAGGCAGGATGATAGCAAGTTCAAAGCCAGTCTCAGCAATTTAGTGAGACACAAAGCAACTTAGCAAGACCCCGTCTCAAAATTTTAAAAAAGCAAAAAGAGCTGGGGATATAGCTCAGTTGGTAGAGTGCTTGCCTCATATGCACAAGGCCCTGAATTTGATCCCTAGCACCCCCCGCCCCCCCCCCCCCCCCCCCCCCCCCCCCCCCCCCCCCCCCCCCCCCCCCCCCCCCCCCCCCCCCCCCCCCCCCCCCCCCCCCCCCCCCCCCCCCCCCCCCCCCCCCCCCCCCCCCCCCCCCCCCCCCCCCCCCCCCCCCCCCCCCCCCCCCCCCCCCCCCCCCCCCCCCCCCCCCCCCCCCCCCCCCCCCCCCCCCCCCCCCCCCCCCCCCCCCCCCCCCCCCCCCCCCCCCCCCCCCCCCCCCCCCCCCCCCCCCCCCCCCCCCCCCCCCCCCCCCCCCCCCCCCCCCCCCCCCCCCCCCCCCCCCCCCCCCCCCCCCCCCCCCCCCCCCCCCCCCCCCCCCCCCCCCCCCCCCCCCCCCCCCCCCCCCCCCCCCCCCCCCCCCCCCCCCCCCCCCCCCCCCCCCCCCCCCCCCCCCCCCCCCCCCCCCCCCCCCCCCCCCCCCCCCCCCCCCCCCCCCCCCCCCCCCCCCCCCCCCCCCCCCCCCCCCCCCCCCCCCCCCCCCCCCCCCCCCCCCCCCCCCCCCCCCCCCCCCCCCCCCCCCCCCCCCCCCCCCCCCCCCCCCCCCCCCCCCCCCCCCCCCCCCCCCCCCCCCCCCCCCCCCCCCCCCCCCCCCCCCCCCCCCCCCCCCCNCCCTACCCCCCCCCAAAAAAAAAGCACAAAGGACTAGGGATGTAGCTCAGTGGCTAAGTGCCCCTGGGTTCAATCCCTGGTATCAATGAAAAAAGAAAGAAATGACAGTAATAATAAATGACATAGTAAATAATAAATAGTTGATGTCGGATGAACATAGTCCAATCTTTATTTATTTATTTATTTTTGGCAGGTGGTCTGATTGACAGCTTGGGTAATTTGAAGAACCTTGTGAAGGTCATACTGGATAACATTAAGATGAATGAGGAAGATGCTATAAAACTAGGTCAGATTTTTGTTTTCCCTAATTGTTTTTTCCTAATTTTTAAAATGTAACTATAATACTATGAATAGTTAGCATAAGAGTCTTTGGCACTGGATGCGTCTACATGGGGCACTGTTTCATGCACTGTGAATATACTGGTTTCCTAGGCATTTCCCAAACTCCCATTACAATCCTTAAGCACTATTTTATTCAAACTGTACACCATCTGACTGTCACCTTTTTAGAGGAGAAAACTGCAGGATGCATTTTTAACTCCCTTCTCCCTGGATGATAGACTATTTTGTATTTAAGGTGATATAAAAAGATTTATACTGTGGTTTCATAAATAAAACTTCATAAATGAAATAAGATGCAGGAAAGAAGGTGGAACAAGAAAATTTTGGGAACACAGCAGAGTCCACAGAGATCCAGGCCCTCAAGGTTAAGGGGAATTCCTGTTGAAGCAGCGTTGTCCAAATAAATGTCCCTTTTTCTTCTTCTTCTCTCTCTCTCTCTCTCTCTCTCTCTCTCTCTCTCTCTCTCCACCTCCTTACTCCCCACCTCCCTCCTTGAGCAGCGAAAATGCTCCTTTTTTCCTTCATCAGTGTTCTTTTTCCTTCTACTTTTTGCACAAAGATAATTCATTCCTATAATTCAAATATGGCTGACACCTCCTTACAGGATCCCTGAGAAAATTAATTAATCCAATTAAACTGTTTGCTCTATGCCTATGAATTGGACAGATCATCAAAGCTGGAATGAGCCTGAAAAAATCCATTGGAAACTAGAATGCTTTATAGACTTGCCCAAGGTCTCATGACCTTGGACAAAAGTGGACAGTCTGATTCTGTTATTAAGAAATCAAAATCTGGGACTGGGTTTGTAGCTGAGTGGCAGAGCACTTGCCTAGTACATGTGAGGTATTGGGTTTGATCCTCAGCACCACTTAACAATAAATTAAAAAAATAAAGGCATTGTGAATTATTTAAAAATAGTTATAAGAGTATACATTGAAATGCATTAAAATACTACACATTTTACTACAGTCCTGCTGAGAGAATGACCTCCATAGAAAAGACTTGAATGGGGGCTGGGGTTGTGGCTCAGTGGTGGAGTCTTTGCCTAGCATGCATGAGGTGCTGGGTTCGATCCTCAGCACCACACACACAAAAAAACTAAATAGACAAAGGTAAGGTGTTGTGTCCATCTACAACTAAAAATATTTAAAAAGAAAGAAAAAAAGAAAGGACTTGAATGGTTTGGGAAATTGAAAATTGAGGATTTAAAGAAAAAAACAACTCTGACTCTTGAGGGAACTTGAGGCCTCTCTACAGAAAGAGCATGGAAAGGTCTCTGTGCTGTTTTTCTTTGCCTTTTTTTCAGTCCATTAATCTATGTTTAAATCAAAGTGACTTGGTATCTTAATGTATTTCCTTTCAATTTTTTTGCAGCTGAAGGTCTGACAAACCTGAAAAAGATGTGTTTGTTTCGTCTGACCCACTTGTCTGACATTGGGAAGGGAATGGATTACATAGTCAAGTCTCTATCAGGCCAACCCTGTGACCTTGAAGAAATCCAATTAGTTTCCTGTTGCCTTTCTGCAAATTCTGTGAAAACCCTAGGTAACTATTGTCTCCATGCCCTAAATGAGAACAGAGTAACAGAACATGTGAGACTTTTATACTAATGCACACTAAATCTTACAAATGGAAATTTAATTTAAAAAAATAACTGGGAAAGATGATAAAGATGCATAGGTATTATCCATCCTGTTTTTTAATGATTTCTCTGTGATTGGAATTAAAATTAATTGTTGATGGATGATAGAAGAGAAGTACAGAATAGTTGAAAATGTTATAACTGTGAGAGAAGGTGAAAAGGAAGAAAATAGGAAATTGTTTGAAAAATGTTTGTTTAAAACTTACTGTACATCCTGTCATATAACTTCTGCCCATTAAATACTTATATGAATGGATAAACAAATGATATAAAGTAGAGACATAGGATTTCTTTAAATCCTCTCTGGCCTTGTATACTTAATTCCATCTCAACAGGGTAATGGGTAAGTCTTTGGAGTCCCCACAAGGTATGCATACTAACTATGGAGAAATCTTTCCATATTTCTGAATAAACTGTTCACTTCAGATGTTTTAAGCTTTCAATTTTGGAAAAAAGTAGTGTAACACTTTTAAAATCAGTCCATAAAACTGCTAGGAGTCTAGACAGATTACAAGAAAGCCATTTGTTCACAAATATAAGCTTACAGCTACAGAAACCCATGGTTGGGGCTGGGGGTGTCGCTCAGTGGTAAAGCACTTATATAATATATGTGAGGCCCTGGGTTCAATCTCCAGCACTGCAAAAGAAAAAACAAAGAAATCCATGGTTGGAAAAGGCTAGACAAATATTGGGAACACTGAGAAGGATGAGTATACTCCTTTATTTCTCTACTTGCTACTAGAAGCAACCAGCTTAGAAGTGAAAAGAGAAAATGTATATACTCATGAAACATTGTCTAATTTTTTAAAAGGAAGTAGTTCGAAGTAGTTTTGATAAGAAAACCTTCAGCTAGATTAAGCAAACATGATAAATATATGAATTAAAGAAAAGAATGCATTTCTTAGCTACAGTGATACTGATATATAATGTTTGCATGCAGAGTAGTTTTCTGTATTTTTTTAATCTCAACATATTTGTCTTTGTCATTAAGATATATATTTGATAGTGAGCATAGAGTTAGTCTTACTTTTTTTTCAGTTCTGATTATCTCTGCCCTTTATTTGGAGTGTTTAGTCCATTCATACTTAATATACTTAAGTGTGGATGGATTTGCACCTGCTTCTATCCTATTTGTTTTCTTTTTTCTTTACCCTCATCCTTTTTTTTTTTACTTTCTAAGTTTTGTTGGACACAGTGGCACCTTCCTGTAATCCCAGCAATTTGAGAGGCTTAGGCAGGAAGAACGTGAGTTTAGAGCCAGCCTCAGCAACTTAGTGAGGCCCTGAGCAACTCAGTGGGACCCTGTTTCTAAATAAAATATAAAAAGGTCTGGGGATGTGGCTCAGTGGTTAAATACTGCTGAGTTCAATCCCTGGTCCCAAAAACAAACAAAACAACAACAACAAAAACCTTTCTAAGTTTTTATTATTAATATAACAACCATGATGTCAACAAAATCAGGTAGGCTGAGGTACACAAAAAAAAACTCACCTATTTTGTCTTCTTCTGTTTGTCCACATGATTAAGGGTATTTTGGAATTGGAAGCAACCTCACAGTGTATTTAAACCACCTCATTCTATAGATGCAGAAAATGAGGCTTACATTGAGTGGCTATTCCATGGTGACATAACAACAATGTCCCATGATGCTTTTGACTCTGTGTAACCTGGAGTTCATTAATCAGAACCTAAGACCAGGAAATATCTGCCCACTTGGTCATGGCTTTGGGAATTGGCAGTTACAGTACCTATCCAGGTACTTTTGGGGATAATTAAGTTGATCAAGTAAAATGAGAGTTTGTATTGCCATCAGCAAAGAAGGCAAGGGTCAGAATTCTTCTAAGGATGTTTAAAAAGGCATATATAGTTATATGAAAATCTTTTTATTATATTTTGTTTTTCAGCTCAGAATCTTCATAATCTGGTCAAACTGAGCATTCTTGATTTATCAGAAAATTACCTGGGGAAGGATGGAAATGAAGCTCTACAGAAACTGAGTAAGAATGACAACTTGACCACAGTCAGATGCTTGCATATGTGTTTGGATAGTTAGAAAAACACTAGCCTTGGCCCTGAGGTCTCTTGTACTCAGGGGCGACTTACTAGATGCACCTTCCTTAGGAAAATCCTTTAATTCTTATTAAATTGAGTTACTGGTTTGCACATGCTCATTGCATCTGAGGCTCCCACATGATTGTCTCTTTCAGGGATGGTAGTCTTCAAAGTTCAAGACAAATTTACTTTAAAAAGTAGTGATAAGGGCTGGGATTGTGGCTCAACGGTAGCGCACTTGCCTGGCATGTGTGAGGCACTGGGTTCGATTCTCAGCACCATGTATAAATAAATAAAATAAAGATATATCAACAACTANCCTTTTTTTTTTTTTTTTAAGTACCAGGGATTGAACCCAGATGCACTTAACCACTGACCCGTAATCCCAGCCCTTTGCCTCCTTTAAAAAAAAATGTTTTCAAAGAGTGTTCACACATATTAAGGAGTTGCATTGAGTTGGAAAGGATATGTCTTTTCAGGGATGCTCTTGGGGGTGTCTAGACTTGTGGTGAGGCATTTTTTTGGTAGGGGTCTTTTAGCATTTTACAATTCTATAAGCAGGAAGCTACCTACTTTGCTCATTCCTAAGGCTTGCCACAGACCAGAGAAGGAGATGATGTGTTTAATGAAATAAGAACTGAACTAGGCAATGATGTACCATTTGGCTTTAATATTCTAGTATCTTCTAGCCTCCATTTGTAACTAAGGGAGGGCAAAACTGCAAGTGAGGGCTGGGGATATGACTCCAGTGGCATAATGCTTCACTGGCATGTGAGGCCCTAGGTCAATTCCCAGCTCCGCAAATAATCAATAATAAATAAGTAAACTGCAAGCAAACGAATGAGTGAAAACTAACACCTAGTTAATAGTGATTTATTCTCCAAATTTTCTAAGAAAAGAATTTGTAGAATTATCATCATACCCCATTAAAGATAACCATTATTATACCTTAAGGTTTATAAGGAAGCTTAGACATGGGGCTGGGGCTGGGGCTCAGTGGTAGAGCCCTTGCCTGGCATGTGTGAGGCACTGGGTTCAATTCTCAGCACTACATATAAATAAATGAATAAATAAATATCCATCAACAACTAAGAACAATTTAAAAAAATGAAACTTAGACATAAAAAAGGGTTGAGCTGTGTGCAGTGGTGCATGCCTGTAATTCTAGTAGCTCAGGAGCCTGAGACAGGAGGGTTGCAAATTCAGAGCCAGCCTCAGCAACTTAATGAGACCCTAAGCAACTTAATGAGACTATGTCTCAAAATAAAAAAAATCAAAAGGGGCCGGGGATGTGGCTCAGTGATTAAGTGCCCCTAAGTTTAATCCCTAGTACCCCCCCCCCAAAAAAAGTGTTGAGATAGAGGAAGAGTTGAAAAAAAAGAGGAGGAGAGAGCCGGAGCTGACACTGTTCTCCTCTAGCCATTTCCTTTATCTCCCAGAGGTGTAGGCTGCTGTCTGCCAAATGCTGAAAAGTGAGAGCCAAGTGTCCCTGACCTTTGGTCTAGTCAGGTGCTGGGACTGCTCTGTCTAGCCCCTCCTAAGGCTCTAGGTTGGTGAAGAGGTTAGCTGCATTGATTTTGGATCAGATACACCTGGCCACCCCTTCCACTTGTTGGATATGTGACCTGCAACAGATTAAATCCTCTGAGCCCCAGTTTGCTTATCTACCAATAGAGGACAGTTATAATACCTACCCTATTAGCAATGATGTGTTAATCAGTAGTTGAGCTGCTGCATGTAAAGTCAGAAGATGCTCAATAAATGGTACTGTTATCATTATCCTCTGTGGACTTCCAGGGCAACAGATACTACAGTTAGTATTCTTTAAAAATCAAAAAGCTTTCTCTGTTTGCAAAATACAGTCTAGCATGCTTAGCTTTGAAGCGTGAGGCCTTCCACGATGGAGCCTCACCCACCGTGCACTCTGCCTTTACCTTCTGCCACATCCCCTACCTGCATGAAGCTTCACCTGGGGTCCTCTCAGCACTCCCCAAGTCATCTTTTTGTTCATGGATGTCCCTCACCTATATTCCCTTTAACCCAACTTACATATCTCCTCCATGGTTAAATATTTTTTCCTCTTCTGCACCCTTTTGTGAATCCTAGATGTTTCAGGCTTTTTGACTGTGACCACATTTTATCTCATGATCTAAAACATGTGTGCATATACATAATCATTTTTACAAAAAGTGTTTTGCTATATAATACAGTTATTTTCTTTTTCTATCTTATTTTCCTTTTTAAAAGACCAATTGCAACCCATAAAATTTTTCTAATGCTTTTCTAAAGGAGGGAATACCTTGCAGCTTGGAGAAAAAGAAAAACAAAACAAAACAAATACTTCCCTAATCCATCCGTGCCCAAGATGCCAGCCTAGACCTAGGGCTTCTGTTTCCAGTGGTCACTTCAGGCTCTGTTTCTGCTCCTGTGTGTCTCTCAATCTAGGTCGTCTTGCTTCCTGCAGCGGTTCCCCTCCCTCTTCTCCAAGTGACCCAGATGGGGAGAACAGCCACTTGTGCTTTATTCTATAAGAGTCCCTAATATACTCATGGGGGTAGCAGATTTACTGAATGCTTGTGGGTGGCGTGATAGGATAGCTCTAAATAGCCAGTTACTCACATTTAATATTGGCCCTTCTCCACTCTCAAAAAGATGCCTGATTATTTCTGCCAACTCAGGCTCCAGCTGCTGGTTGATGGCCTTGTCCTCTTTCTATCTTCATCTCTTCCAATCCTCTAGCAATTCTAAAAAGAATTCCTTTCATTCCATTCTTCTACTGCTGGGCTCTATAAACATCAGGGACAACAGATTTATTTCCCACTTTATGAATCATGGTTTCTTCCAGTAGGAGAAACCAGAGATAGGGTTCATTTTGTTTTGTACTCTGTGTGAGTGTGTGTGAGTGTGTGTCAGTGTGTGTGTGTGTCAATGTGTGTGTGTTGCTGATGATGGAACTCAGGGCCTCAAGCATGCTAGGCAAGTGTCCCACCACTGAGCCACCCTCAAATCCTGTTTTTTCCTTTTTTAATGAAGCATAATATACTCACAGAAAAGTGCATGAAAGTACATAGTACAATGAATTTTCAAAAGGTGAATATACACCAGCACCCAGATCAAAAGATGGAAGATGATCAGCTCCATAGCTTCCTCTTCCTGAATGGCAACCATCATTCTATAGATTAGTATGGGCTGTTTTTACACTTTATATACACGGAATGATACAGTATATATTCTTTTGTGTCTGCTTCCTATGTGTGTGAGATGTGACTATGTGTAGCTGCAGTTCATCCTCATTACAATAAAATCTTCTGTGTGGGGCTGGAGTTGTAGCTTAGTGGTTGAGCACTTGCCTAGCATGTGTGAGGCACTGGGTTCGATCCCCAGCACCACATAAAAATGAGTTTTTTAAAAACAGGTCTATTGACAACCAAAAAATTTAAAACAAACAAACAAAAACTTCTATGTGACTATACCACAACTGATTTTCCCATTCTGCTGTTGAGTAATTCTAGATGAAAAGGGATTCTATGAGGATGTGGCTTAGTGGTAGAGTGTTTGCTTAGTGTGTGTGAGGTCTTGGGTTTGATGTCCACGTACCACCAAAAAAAAAAAAAAAAAAGAAAGAGAATAAAATGGATGCTGTGAACATGTTTTGATTGTTGGTAAACATGTTTTATGTTTAGTAGAAGCGTCAATTTTCCAATGTACCTGTATCCAACACTAGCTTTAAAAATAATGGTTTCTTGGCTGGGCGCTGTGGTGCACACCTGTAATCCCAGCAGCTCTGGAAGCTGAGACAGGAGGATAGCAAATTCAAAGCCAGACTCAGCAAAAGTGAGACTGCTGCTGGGCTGGGGCTGTAGCTCAATGGTAAAGCACTTGCCTCCCATGTGTGAGGCACTGGGTTCAAACCTCAGTACCACACCATACTGTATGTTCATCTATAACTAAAAAAACATTAAAAAAAAAGCGAGGCAGTGAGATGCTGTCTGTAAGTAAAATACAAAATAGGGCTGGGGATGTGGCTCAGTGGTTGAGTGCCCCTGAGTTCAATCTCTGGTACCCCTCACCACACACACAAAAATAATGGTTTCTTTATTCCACACAGAAAACAGTGCTTTTTTATAGCACCTACTATGTAAATAAAGAATGTGTTTAGAGAATGTGTTCATACGTTGAGCTCCCCAGTAAGCTGTGAACTCTTTTGAGAACAGGCCATGCCGTTGGACTTGGTTTTGAGTGTATAACCCCTAGTGGATGCTCAATAAATACATACTGTATGAATGAACAAACAGGCCTACAGGAGTTCTGCAGTTTGCCCTGAGAATAAGCTCAGGTATTTGTGGGTTAGGGCCTTGAACTTTACTATAGTAAATGCTGTTTTCCTTCATATAAAATCATCTCTAAATCTAAAACATATTTGTATGATTTCACGACCTCTTTACAATATCCAGCCAACTGACTGTTCAAATGGAAAGCCTCAATCTTAATTAAGTTTCCTGCCTCCGGTCTATAACACCTGTCCTGGATCAGACCTGGCTTGGGGATGCCTATCCCCATTTAGAGATGCTATGCATGATGGATGAGGCACGGTGTGCCCTCCGATGGGGTAATGAATGCAGGTCAGTTATAGGCGATGGGCAGGCTAATGAAATACAGGCTCTGTAAGAGGAGGAGGGAGATGGTGCATAATGAGAAACAGGATGGCTGAGATGAATTGAAAACAGTGGTTATTTTGAAAAAAGAACCTTCTTATCAAAGGTGTTAGACACTCCCTGGTCCCAACTGAAACCTGGCCCTCCCTGCAGGCCTCATAAATAGTCACTTTGTACTCTCCTTTCTTTCTTTTTTTGGTACTGGGGATCTAACCCAGGGGCGCTTTACCCCTGAGCTCCATCCTCAGCCCTTTTTTTTTTGAGACAGGGTTTCACTAAGTTTCTGAGGGCCTAGCTAAGTTGCTGAGGCTGGTCTTGAACTTGTGATCCTCCTGTCTCGGCCTCCTGAGTCGCTGGATTACGGGCAATTGCCATGGTGCCCAGCTCATTCTGATTTTCAAGCCTCTTGAAGTCTAAAAGGCAAATCAGGTTTTCCTTGGTTCTCAACTGCTCTTCTAGTCCACTCCTTTTTTTTTTCTTTTTTTTAATTAAGTTTTAAATTTATATATAACAATGGAATGTATTACAATTCTTATTACACATATAGAGCACAATTTTTCATATCTCTGGTTGCATATAAAGTATATTCATACCAATTCATGTCTTCATACATGTATTTTGGCTAATAATATCCATCACATTCCACCATCATTTCTCACCCCCTGCCCCTCCCTTTCCCTCCTACTCCTCTGCCCTATCTAGAGTCCGTCTAGATGCCCCTCTCCCTAACCCACTATGAATCAGCCTCCTTATACCACAGAAAACATTCAGCATTTTGTTTTTTGGGGATTGACTAACTTCACTTAGCATTATCTTCTCTAACTCCATCCATTTACCTGCAAATGCCATGATTTTATTCTCTTTTATTGCTGAGTAATATTCCATTGTGTATATATACCACATTTTTTTATCCATTCATCTATTGAAGGGCCTCTAGGTTGGTTCCACAGTTTAGTTATTGTGAATTGTGCTGCTATAAACATTGATGTGGCTGTGTCTCTGTAGTATGCTGTTTTTAAGTTCTTTGGGTATAGACAGAGGAGAGGAATTCCTGGGTCAAATGGTGGTGCCATTCCCAATTTTCTAAGAAATCTGCATACTTCTTTAGTCCACTCCTTTTCTAACCTCATTAAATATTCCTGCTTCCACCAGGTTTCAGCCATTGGCTGGGACACATTCTGTCCCATTTTATTGCCACCTCTTCTTATTCACTGAAGACTTTAGCATGTTCTTTCAGAACCCTTGCCCTGACTCCTTTCATTCCCCTACCAGGCCTCCCTTCTCAAATGAAGCCGCACCCTGGACCTTCTTTCCCATCCACTCTCCTTCATCCAGCTCAATGATCATGACTGACCAGATTATGATAATTCATTTAATTCACACTTAAAGTTGTTCTATCTCCAAGATATTAACTTCAGATATTCCACTTTTTTTTTTTTTGAGGTGTTGGGGATTGAACCCAGGGCCTTGTGTATGTGAGGCAAGCACTCTACCATCTGAGCTATGTCCCCGGACCATATATTCCATTCTTAAACAGTAATCTCCTTCCTTTCCATTGTACTTGCTCAGTGCCTCCTGATCACCAGTTCCTTACTTCCTTGGGTCTTCCAGTCTCTCGACCTCGCTGCTTTCTCTCAGCACCCTTCTATGTTGACTTTCCTCACCACCTAGAGTCCGCACCCATCCTTGCAAACACTCTTGAACCAACAGATGGAACTCGTGGCTCAGTATCGAAAGTCAAGGTAGCAATGACAATTAGAGAAGGATACATGTGTTAGATCAATAATCAAATGAAGAGGTAATGAGAGACAGAGTCTCTAATTAAAGAAAGACTATCTCATGAGACGCAAGGAGAAAGTGAGATAGGAGATAGGAGATATGAAATGAAATACAAGGGATGGGGTGTACTTTCCTGGCAAAACTCCAGTCCTGAGTAGTCCTTAATTTATCCTTTTTCTGTACCTACATGTAAGCTGCTGGAGAGAAAAAAAAGTCCCACAATTTGGCAGATAGATAATTTACAAGTTCGTACTGGCAAACTTCAACAAAAATGTTTAAAACCAAATGGTAAGAAAACACTATATGCCAACCCTGTGGCATACAGCAAAAACAGGAACCGAAGGAAATTCTTGTGGGTTTAGATACTTACGTTAAAATAAGAGCTGGACATGGTGTTGCACACCTGTGATCCCAGTGTCTGAGGAAGCTAAGGTAGAAGGATTGCAAGTTCAAAGCCAGCTTCTGCAGTTTAGCAAGACCCTAAGTAACTCGGTGTGATCCTGTCTTAAAATAACAAATAAAAAGGAATGGGGATGTAGCTCAGTGGTAAAGCACTCCTGGCTTCAATCCCCAATACCACTCTCCCCACCTCCGCCCCCGCCCCCCAAAAAAATTAGGAGCCATGTACAGTGGCGCGTGCCTGTTATCCCATCAACTTGGAAGCCTGAGGCAGGAGAATTGCAATTTCAAGGCCAACTTTGGCGATTTAGAGAAACGGTAAGAAAATAAAATTTTCAAAAAAGGTTTGGGATGTGGCTCAGTGACAGAATGCTTGCCTAGCATGTGCCAGACTCTGGCTTCAATCCCCAGTACTGTCAACAAAACAAAACAAGCTGAAAAGTAGTAAGCTTCTCCTTTAAGAAGTCAGAAAAAGAGTAGAGTAAACCCCAAGACAATAAATATGAGTATAAATCCATGAAACAGAAAAAATACAATAGAAAAGATTCACAATATTTAAAGTCAATTCTTTAAAAAGAATTGACAAAATTTTTGTTTATTAACAAAATAAACCAAAGCAAAACTGATCAAGAAAAAATAGTATCATGATTTCACTAATTGAAATGGAGACCTATTTATTTTATTTATTTTTTTTGGGGGGGGTAGGTTACTGGGGATTGAACTCAGGGGCACTTGATCACTGAGCTACATTCCCAGCCCTATTTTTTGTATTTTACTTAGAGACAGGGTCTCACTGAGTTGCTTAGTGCCTTGCTTTTGTTGAGGCTGGCTTTGAACTCAGGATCCTCCTGCCTCAGCCTCCCAAACCACTGGAATTATAGGTATATGCCACCATGCCTGGCTGAGACCTATTTATTTTGTTGATTGAATTGTGTGTCAATCTGAATAGGCTAAAGGACACCCAGATACCTGGTAAAACATTATTTCTGTGAGGATGTTTTGAAGGGAATAATATTTGGGTCGGTAGACCAAGTCAAAATACAAAGGAATGACAAATTCCAAACCAGAACAGAGTGTCCTTTGGTCAGGAAGGAGGCAGATGCCAAGTTTGGTTTGTGTTCTTGATCTCAGATTGAGCAAGAGATGCATGAGAGAGGGAATGGGTGATGGGTGAGTTAGAGAGCCGTCCAGCTCTGCACACCTGACTCCAACAAAGAGAAAAACATTTCTGAACATTCTGGCAAACTTACTGTGCTTCTGTATTCAACAGTCTCTCCAAAAAGTATGCTTAACCACTGAGCCACATCCCCAGGCTTTTTTGTTTTTAATTTAGAGACAGGGTCTCACTAAGTTGTTGAGGTCCTCACCAAAGGCTGAGGCTGGCTTGGATTTCAGGATCCTCCTGCCTCAGCCTCCTGAGCAGCTGGGATAACAGGTGTGCACCACCAGGCCCAGCCATCCTATCAGTTTTTAAAGTTGCTCAGACCTCTCCCATTTTAAGTAAAATTCCCTGAGTCCTATCTACTTCCCATGGTTATCATTCTCTCTTCTGCAAGATGAAAAGCTCTTTGAGAATTTAGGTACCGCCAGTGTATCTCCACTTCCTGATCATCTGCTACTTCCTACTCATTCCATCTGACTCTTAACACACATCAATGTGACTTAATTCAAAGGATGCTTTTCAAAAATGTTTAACCTACTGGATCTGTAGGAGGTGACACTTCGCATTCCCTCCTCTTCAGAATGTCCTCTTGACTTCATGCCACCTTGGCTCCTACTTCGTCCTTTTCAACAGCATTTCCTCTCCCCAGGCACTAAATGCTCCTACTTTTCAAGAGCTTGGTCCTAGGCTCTCTGCTCTTCTTCCTCAAAATTTTGCTGGTAGCTCATCAGCAATTTAGAACTACCAGCAAAAAAATCACTGCTAGCTCAGGGATTTATTTCACCTGCTTTATCAAAACCCTTTGTTAACGGGATCTTTCTGTTTAAATGTCTGAGGCTGAGCTTTATTCCTCAGCCTGTTCTCAAAAAGAGAGCTGTCACACACCTGACTCATGTTCGACAGCTCTTGGGCAAATCTGGGTCCAATCATTCCCCCACATTCAATAAATATTCTTATTTTCCAAGGTCTCTTTCTTGTTCTTCAAAAATCTGGATATGATGGCACAAGCCTATGATCCCAGCTACTTAGGAGGCTGAGACAGGAAGATTGCAAGTTTGAGGCCAGCTTGGGCAAATTAATGAGACCCTGTCTCAAAATAAAAACTAAAAAGGGCTGGGGATGTAGCTCAGTTAGAGTGTCCCTGAGTTCAAGCCTCAGTATCAGGGGGAGGGGAAGCAGCTTATTTTTGTGAGTGTGTGTACTGTAACTTTTTTAGGGTCTCTAAAAAAAATAAGTTTTGAAGTTTGTTTTTTCCTATATTCTGTGTTGCCTGTGGTTTGAATGTTCCCCTAAAAATCATGTGTTGGAAATTTAATCCTCAGAGCAACAGTGTTGGGAGTTGAGGCCCTGATGGGGAAGTATTTCAATCATGAGTGCCCATCCTCAGGAATGGACTCATGCTGATTATAAAACTGCTTGAGGCTGGAAATTTGAGCTCTTGCTTACTCTCTCCCTCTCTTTGCCCTTCTGCCATGAGGTGACACCTCAAAAAGGCCCTTGCCAGAAACTAATACCTTGGTCTTGTAGGTCTCTGCCCCTAGAGCCATGAATTAATACATTTCTGTTCATTATAAGCTACCCAATCTGTGGTATTGTATTATAGCCTTACAACATGGTTGTGCTAAGACAACTTGTTTCTTTGGGAGTCCCTCTGTTTATTATTTTTAAAAAAATTTTGTAGCCTTGGGGATTGAACCCAGGGTCCTGTGCGTCTTTTTTGGAGTCCATTCTCTTATGTTTGCTAATCCTGTATATTCTATTTAGATTTTAGAATGAGGCACAAGTTGGTAGGAAGCTCTGAGTGTGAGTGAGGGGCAGCTCTTTGGCTGTACTGCTAACAGCCTCACTAGGGGGTTCTCTGTACTTGGAAGTAGATCGGTTGCTCCTGAGAGGAATCCTCGAATCTTTCTCCTGGAGCATACAGGTCCCATTGCTGATGTTCTGGGAACAAAGTAGACTCATGTGTGCTCTCAGGACACTCCACCTATCACAGCACCCATCAGCCACCTGATCCTTTTCCAGCATGTCTTCACACTGTGTTGTAAACCCAGGGAGCCAGGGACCACGTCTGTCTTTTTCACATCTCCCCAGAACCCAGCGCAATCTGTGATTCATAACAGGCACTGCAATGTGTTTGCAGAATGAATAAACAGCGAGTGGAGAGCTCAGGTGCTGGCTCAGGTGAACTACAGGGTAATATTAGTTATCGTTAGGACACAGGGACCTTCACAAATCTACCCAGAGCACTGGAGATTTTGCCTGTAAATTTAGTAGCGCCATTTGCCATCTCCACAGCCCACGTACAGTTGATAGCTCTGAATGTCGTGATTCTGATTCTCTCAGATCTAATTTGCTCCTTGTGATGGCAAAAGCACTGCAAATTCAATGAGCAAGAGGCATGCCCCTGGATTATGAAAACTGTCACTTGTTCTTGGTTCCTATGCTTGCAGACATTCTAGTAATTACCCAAGGTTGGAATGGGCTTTAAGTTCCTTTATTGGGGTGGGTACAGGGGATTGAACTCAGGCATACTTGAGCACTAAGCCACATGCCCAGATCTATTTTATATTTTATTTAGAGACAGGGTCTCACTGAGTTGCTTAGCACCTCGCTTTTGCTGAGGCTGTCTTTGAACTTGCAATCCTCCTGTCTCAGCCACTGGGATTATAGGCATGCTTCACTGTGCCTGGCTGGCTTTAAGTTCTTTAAGTTCCCTTCACATGGTGAAATCTGCTCTGCTACTTGAGGGGAACAGAAGCTGGTCCTTGGGGGTGGAGCCTTAATAGACACAGGAACTGGCAACGAACACCTTGAGCTCAACCATGCTGGGAGGAACATGGAGAAAGGAGGCCAGGGCAGAAAGGACGTAGACATATGTGAGAGCAGGGAGACAGCCACCCTGCAAAGAATAAAGAGGTGCCCCTAAAGGGCAGAGGAAGGAGGAGATTGTGAGGACCTATGTACTAGTCAGGTTGGGCACAGGCTGAACTGAGAAAGCAGAGGCTTGACTATACCGTGGCTGACACTGACAGCCCTGTGACAGTCCAGAAATGAGCAGTCCAGGCAGGTGGTGTGTCTTTGCTCTATGAATCCGATTTAGACCCCAGAAACCAATTTTTTTTTTAAATTCTTTCATTCCTTAAGATATTTTTTCTTTGACTTCATGATCATAGCTGGGCCGTTGGCATGTTAGCATTTCCACATAGTGGAAGAGGGAAAAAGTGGCAGCAGAGGGCATCTTTTTCCAGAGTGACATGATAGATGCACACATCACTTATATTTCTTTACAAAAACTTAGCCCATTAGTAGAAATAGAGGTTGGAATATGAATGGCCACATACCCAGATAAAACTCTGCAACTATGGAAAAAGGACACAGTTTTGCACTGGGTGTGGTGGCTCATGCCTGTAATCCCAGTGGCTTGGGAGGCTGAGAAAGGATTGAGAGTTCAAAGCCAGTCTCAGCAAGGGCAAGGCACTAAGCAACTTAGTGAGACCCTGTCTCTAAATAGAATATAAAATAGGGCTGGGGATGTGGCTCAGAGGTCAAGTGCCCTGAGTTCAATTTCTGGTATTAAAAGAGAGAGAGAGAGAGAGAGAGAGAGAGAGAGAGAGAGAGAGAGAGAGAGAGTTAGTTAGTTAGTTTTGGAGAACAACTAGTAGTCTGTCTCACTTTTCAAGGAAATAAAAGCAGAGAAGGAAGGGCCAAGGATGGTTTCAGTGGCAAATACCCTTACCTGGTTCTGTCCTTTTTTGCGTCTGGTGTCGGTAGTCAGGCAGGGATCATTCACTTCAGGTATATTTAAAGAAGAACCTGAAGAGCTTTCAGAACTCAAAGCCTTGTGAAGGTAATGAAAGTACTGGCTGACACTGAGGACAGTCTAGAGTGAGCACTTTACAGTACGTATTATATTTGTATTAAGCACATTACACAAGGCCACACAGTGACATCTGACTCCACATTCTTAGACCTCCTCACCAAGGGTCTGGTCAATTTCTGTACATAAAGTGGGTTAGAGTACATACGTAGCTTGACCTCAGCTCACATAAACTGGTCAGACAAGAATGACCATTCCTGTCCTAAAGCTCTCCTTATTGGTGGCATAGAGCTTTGTCTTTGTTAACCTTAACATAAGCTGTATATCACTGAACACTTCCTTCTCTAACTGAACTCTTTGGTTTCCTTTTTTTTTTTTTTTTTTTCCTTCATACTGGGGATAGAAACCAGAGGTGCTCTACCACTGAGCTACATCCTCAGCCCTTTCTATTTTTTTTTTTTAAATTTTTAGACAGGAACTTGCTAAGTTGCTGAAGTTGGCTTCGAACTTCTACCCTTCCTGCCTCAGCTTCCGAAGTGATTGGGATTCTATGCACCACCATGACCCTCCTTTGTCATATGTCTGTGGGAAATAGTGGTCTTTGGCACCAAGACAATAGAAAGAGACTTAAATTTTGTTTTAATTGTCCATGGATCTTTTATTTATATGCAGTGCTGAGGTTTGAACCCAGGGCCTCATCCATGCCAGGCAAGTGCTCTACTACTGGGCCACTACTCCAGCCCTGGCAAGGGAGTTTTAAAAATCCTTTTCCAGGAAATACCTTTCCTATTTGTAATCCAAACTGAACCTTGCACACTCATTTTTGTAAGATTGTAATGTTATCTAATAACATGCATCCTCTCAAGCAATGTAAGTTTAATACATAACCTCTGTGCTCAAAGCAGGATGAGGTACAGAACTAAGATAGGCTGGAACAAGCAGAGTAATGTGGATTGACAGACCAAGCATACAAATCTTCTGCAATTTGTGTTGATAGTCCAGACTATAAACATAACAAAGAATAGAGCTTCCTTGTTCAGTGTGCCAGACTTTCCAACCTACACATCAGAATGAACTTAGTCTCCCAGAAAAGGCCATGAAAGACGTAGGGGTAACACTGTACATGACCTAAGGCACACAATTCATAAAGGGTTTCTATGAACTCCTGATGTTTTTTTTATGTTGGTCAATTTGCATGGTGGAATATGACCTGAAAGACAGCATTTAAACTGGTAATATAGGAATAAAGCATAAACACTAAAAAAGCCTGCTGATCTCTATGTATTAGCAGGACAAGATTTCTTCCTTCCTAGTATAGGAAGTACTTTCCGGTGCCCTATTATGCAAGGAATGGAGGAATTTCCTGAAGAGGCCAGAGAAGGTAAAAAACCAATAAAAGCACCCATCTTTAGATGATGAAGGAAGCTCATGATTACTCAGATTTACAATTAGGAACACTGCATGCCCAAAGATAACAATAGTTAGATGTTACTTCACCAAAGACAAAATGACCTACTATTGCCTAACTGACTCCGGTGTCAAAAATAAGTCCTGAATATTTAATAGAATCTCAAACTTCAAAATATAAGCCAAGTTCCATTTCCTGGAAAAGTCAGGAAAAGGGAAAAATATATGATTCATTTATATTTGTTTACTACTTAAAAGTTCTCATTTACACTTTAGGAAAGATAAAATTTGTAGATATAATGGGATATATTCACAATCTATCTATAGAATTCGAATTTTTTTCTGAAGCACAGCTGTGTTAGTTACCTTTTTGTCCTTGTGACCAAAATACACATCAAGAACAACTTAGAGGAGGAAGTTTATTTTGGCTCTTGTTTCAGAGGTGCATGGTCAGCTTACTCCATTGCTACCAGCCTGAGGTGAGACAGAACACCATGGCAGAAGGGTGTGGCCGAGAAAAGTTACGCAGCTCAGCGCAGCTGGGAAGTAGAGTGCAACAGGGACAGATACCTTGGGGTATCCCCAAGATCATACCCCAGTGACCTTCGTCTGCCAGCCATGCTCCACCTGCCCTCCCAGTAGTCCATTCAGATTATTAGTTCATCAGACGAACTGATCCATCAGTGAGGTCAGAGCCCTCACAATCCAATCTTCTCAACTCTGAACACTGCTGCATTGCCTAACACGTGCTTTGGGGGATGTTCCAGATCCAAACCATAACAACCCTGGTACAATCATAGTCACTTCAAAATGGAAAACTTATATGTATTTTTGTGTATACAGAAAAAATATATATATATACACACATATATCTTTTTAAAAATCGGGTCTCTTTCAATTAACATATTTATTTCTTTACCCAGGTGCTTTTTTTGAAAAGACGACTCTGAAAAACTTCCAGCAGTTGGATTTGGCAGGAAATTGTGTGAGCAGTGATGGATGGCTTGCCTTCATGAGTGTATTTGAGAATCTTAAGCAATTAGTATTTTTTGACTTCAGTACTGAAGGATTTTTACCAGATGCAGCATTAGTCAGAAAACTTAGCCATGTGTTATCCAAGTTAACTTTTTTGCAAGAAGCTAGGCTTATTGGATGGCAATTTGATGATGATGATGTCAGTGTTATTAAAGGTGCTTTTAAACTAGTAATTGCTTAAATAAAGGGTACCCTAAGCCAATGAGCATTTTAGATCCTTTATTTTCAGCTTGATGGTTTAAAAATCTTGCAAAAGGAGCCAAAGACGATGAGGAAGTGGAAGGGAATTTAATTTGTAACATGTAAGTTTTGTGTCTCATCCCTCCAACTGGTATTATCAGCAACTTGAAGAAATCTTGTTCATATTTGGGTTACTCTCAGCCCCAGGAATACTGGGTCACAAAAATTGATATATTGTGTGCATATTTATTTAGTATAGTGCTGGGTATGTAAGAAACTCAACAAATTTTGCCAAATATGATATTTAAATTATCGATAAATATCTCTTAAATAAACAAACCAAAATTATCTAAAACTTCATATATGCTCTTTAATTCAAACAATATAAATCAAACAATGTGGAATGTAACTTTCTCATTTAGAAGCAGATCAGACTCCCAAAAAAGAGCAGCGTTTTTGAGTCAAACAAAAACTGGTAATTTACAAGCAGCTAAATCAGAGGCTTGAAATTAGGTCTTCTCCCAGTAACTGGTATATTCATTGTATGTAATTCCAACTGTGATTTCAAAAACTAAGAAGGGAAAAATGTATCTCATTCTTTTGTACCCCACAGAAGCAAAGAATACCCTGCCCTAATTTTTTTCTACCTCCCCCACAAAGAAAAAAGTCTAAGAAAAATCTTTCTAATCTACAGATTTAAGTCAAGGCAAATCTGAAAAACAAAATGTAAGTGGTATTAGCCTGTGATTCACCTTTCGTTTTCATGGCACCTCAAATTAATGGCTTGGGTGTTGGTGTAGGCAACACTTGGCCTGTGTGTTGAGGTAGTCACTAGACAGAAATTCTGGGCACAAAATTTGTTTAGTAATTGGGCACATATTCTGCAGATTTAGTCATAAAGTTTTTGAGGTGTTATTTTACAAATAAACAAATTCACTGCTCTCCCTAATTTTACAAATAAGAAAGCTCAGAGAAGTTAAATGACTAACTTGACCCTAGTTACAAACTATTGACATAGCATCTTGCCTCCTAGCTAGTGTTTTCCATAATACATTGATTTTTAAAAACAGGGTTAATCACACTCCATTGAGCTTGATTACAAACATGGGCCAAGCACTGAAATGATTTTTCCTTCTTTGTCTAGCTTCCAGTGGTTCTGTGATAGGATTTACCAGTAAGGCTGCTCTACACAGGCCTGAGCTGGTCATGTTTCTTGGAGCTTGGCAACTAAGACGTCACTTCTAATAACACACAGGCCAACATCACCTGCAACACTTGGCATTACTGATTTTCAGCAAGAGGGGCCAGTTCCTTCACAACCCACAGGTCACTGAGTGTCCTTTCTCAAGTAGTACAGGTATTAAAGCACCTTTGGTGGGATAGCTGTGCAGGTGTTGCCTCTGAACGAGTGTTGAGGAAGCACGCCTAGAACCTCACACAGAGCTGTGGTTGGTAACTGAACACTTTTTAAAATCCCATGGGGATGGAGAAGACATGTATGGGGTGGTAGCACATACTTTTTGTTTTGCAGTGGTAGGGATAGAACCCAGGGCCTGTGCATGCTAGGCAAGCACTCAACTACCGAGCTACATCCCCAAGTCCCAGCAAATACCTCTTAATTATCACTCAGCACATGGCAGTACTTCAGATTTCATGTTATGACCCCAATTCACAGTTAGATGAGGTCAGTGGAGGAAAAATCACCCAGTAACAGGAGACCAATAGGCGTAGAAATAGTTGGAGAACATCCGAAAAAGGACAGGAAAAGGTTGCCTCATGACATTTTACAAGCTTTCATTTACTCCAGTAGTCAAGGTAGCCTGGGATCTTTTTCTTCATTGGGTCAAGTGGCCAAACAGGGTTGCAGATGTCAAAGACAATGAATCACTCTTCACTAAGCAAAAGGTATTTAGAACATGCTGACTTATTACCACAAATGACTACAATTCTGCTTGACAGAGATGGTTTCTTGAATGTCTGCGATTCCACTGTAAAGAAAGGATTTTGAAGTGTTGTCCTTACTTAAAAGAGAATAAGTTGACTGAAGAAATTGTTGCAAATTCTACTAAAACAAAATTCTTGTCTATATAGCTGGTTGATATCTGGGAAAGTTATAAATCTCCAGCTCCGGATTCCAGAAAAACTTTAATCTATTCTCAAAATGCTTTTTCAAAACCACAACTATAGAACACATAATAAAACAAAACAAAAAGAAGCCTTGCAGGTAATGTGTGAGTGCTACTTGTTATACTTTTTGAAAGAAATACTGGCCACATTGGAAAGTCTTTAAAATCTGCATTTGGAAAATAACCAAAAAAAATTATATAATCTACATGATTCTCACACTGTTCATCACAGTTAACAATTCACTATCTTTAACAAAGTAAAACAAAAAAAGCCAGAAACTGCTCACTGCAGACTTGACAATACTGTATTCTATAATCGAAGTTCCATTATACTTCTACAAAATGATATAATATATAGTCAAATTCCTTAGGCAAATTTGAAAAGATATCAATTCCATATGATGTCTGGAATTCCAAATATTTGGAGTAACATGTTTGACATATTTTGTTAATAAAATGAGAAATTTAAAAGTTAACCAATTAAAATTTGTTAGAGATAAATATTATGTCAGTATTTGATTAAATATAATATAGAAACCTGTGATTCTTTCACTGCATTTCACCAAAGGTTTGATATTCACTGAACCAATTAAAACACTGGGCACTATGGATTATTTACAAATGTGTTAAAACTTATAAATGATGAGAAAAACTTTTAACAAAACTCTGGATTCAAAAATTTAAATTGTGCTACATAGTAGAACGTATCCCAAAATTTCTGATAAAAATTTTTGCTTACTTTATAAGATATAATTCAGGAAGACCTCAAAGAAAAAATGTAGCAAGTAAGTTTGGAAAAGCTATAAAAGAGCCTTTTACTTTTCAAATGGCATTTTTGTCCTTTCCTAAAATGTATATTATTTAAGAAGCATGTTTATAAATTTCACTAAAGAAAATATTGTCTTCTTAGTAAAGTGATAGATCCACTCCATGAAGTGGCTCTCTTATAAAGGTAGGGTTGTATCACATTGCAGTCAGCTACAAAACCAAGGATAGCAAAATTCAAATTTAGAGAAACACGCTTTCTAAAGGAAGTCTATTTAAAGACTATAACATTTACAAGGATCTCACTGCCACAAAACATTTTACAAAAATATAGTTTATAGGTTTCATGAAATGTGAACAAGCCTACTATTTTCTAACATTTCGTGTAAATGATTGAACAGTCAATGCAAAGTTGAATTACTAAATATATTGGAAGCCTAGGAGTCAATATTCTTCATAAAAATAAGTTAGAGTACATCATGGTCTTGGTTGTCCAATTCTATTGTTATTTCCATATCTACTTGGTATATTTGTAAAACCAGTCCTGAATCCTTGGGTGGCTCCCATTCCTGGAACTCCAAGTCCTTGATTAAGCAGACTGCTATAGGGTGTGTGTCCATGATTAAGACCCAAACCATAGGGCCTTGTTTGTGTGTTTAGAAGAATAACAGGGCTCACATTTTTTCCAGGGGTATTAAACGAAAATTCTGGAGGAGGACTACTATGTTTAGCTGGAGTTGATGTGACAGGGTTCGAATCATCAGTATTCTTTAAAAGAGGCATTGGAATTATGTGATGGTCTGAAAAGTTTAGGACATTGGCTGCAACAGGCCCAGACAGTAAGGCTGGCCTGATCCAATCATCCTTGAAAATTTGAACAGTCAGAGTAGATACAAGAGTATACAGCCTGTTGGTGACATGAGCAAGAACCATTTGTTCATTTGCATCTCGTCGAATTCTTACATGCACTGATCCAGCCTAAAAGGGGCAAAATCATAAGAGAACACTTAGAATTATATTACTGAAAATTCCATTAGAAATAAACAATTTACTTATGATTTGGTCAGTTCTTAGAAAATTCTTTAAAATAAGAGAAAGCATAATGTCTTGCTATTTCTGGAAGACTACTTACTGATAATTATTAATGTAAAAGTTGAAGAAATAATTTCTGACTATTTAAAATATAAAAAATTCAGTTAAGACAAAGATAGGTATAAGTTAAAACACATGGCAGAAAAAAATAAAGTATATGAAAACATGGTAGATGGGAACAACAGGTAAGTATTAATTCCAACTGGAGAAGACTTCGAAAGAAGACTGCATTTGACCTAGGACCGATGATTAAATGGAATTTCAAAAAGTGGAGAAAGGAATTTGGTGCTGAGGGAAGAGCAATTAAAATACATGGCATACCTATTAAGAATAAGCAATATTGTAATTTATACTAATATATAAAGAAGTACAAACATTTTGAGGGGCAGAAGAAGGAACGATAAGAAGAAAGAGAAGGGGCTGGGGCTGCAGCTCAATGGCAGAGCACTTGCTTAGCATGTGAGGCAATGGGTTCAATCCTTAGCATCACATAAAAATAAACAAATAAGATAAAGGCATTCTGTCCATCTACAAATATAAAACATTTTTAAAAAAGAAAAGAAGAAAAGAGAAGGGGGGGGAAGATATGTAGGTAATACATTAAAAAGTTAGGCTAATACATGGCTCTAAAAATGATAAAGAAGTTCTGATTTAATAGCATTCAAATAGAAGTGAAATAATCTGAGTTTGGAAAAAATGCAGGTATGGACCACTGGTAACCAGGTAGGAAATGAGTGCAACAGTCTAGGTTTGAAATGAGGAGAGCTGAGCTACAACAAAAATAGTGGGATCAGAGAGGAACAGATGGATTAGTCACACTCCAGAGGTAGAAGTGAGAAGACCTGATACCACCTGGTACTAATAGATGAAGGAGATGGACTCATCTGAGATGATCTCAAGGTTTCTATCCTAGATACTAGAAGGATAGAGAGCCATAGGCATTACATTTATTAACCTGAAAAGGTGTTTATTACGCATTATATTTTTCAAGTAAATAATAAAATGTAGGTATAACAATGATCCTATTTTGGTTAAAACAGACAAACAGAAAAATATCAAGAAAAGCAATTATCTCTATATGGCAAAATTATTAAGGATTTTTATTCTTTGTGACTTACAAGTTACAAGTTTTTAGTTTTCTAATAGCTATTATTTGCCAAATAAAAATATGTAATGAATAAAATTAAATAAAATGTCCAGCAAACATGCTTTGTTGATTTGTAGATAAAGTAAGCTTTAAAGTAATTTTTAAAGTTATTACAAAACATAAACTGTACATAAATTAGCATCTAATTACAATGTGTGTGAATCTATGACTTGAAACATTAATTATAGAATACTAATACAAAAGCTATTGTCAATCATAACATAAAAAAAACCCTTATATTCCTTTAACATGACTTGTAGTTAATTACTTTTAGGTAAGACAGGCCATGTATATAAATCAAGTCATCTTTGGGCTAGGGTTGTGGCTCAGCAGTAGAGCACTCACCTCACATGTGCGAGACCCTGGGTTCAATCCTCAATACCACATAAAATAAATAAGTGAAATAAAGATATTGTGTCCAACTACAACTAAAAAATAAATATTAAAAAAATAAATCAAGTCATCATTAATTCTCTCTTTTCTTTGACACTATCATTTTGTGGTTTGACATGGAATGCAAAGTAATCAAAACAAACGAAAAACCATTCCAGGATATGAGCTTGAACAGTTTCCTATGAGTTTGTTACATGTGTTAATCTAAGGTTTTTGTTACATACATTTTAGGCAGCTTAAAAGCCTGTTAATTTCCGGGGTCTTACTGAGGGACTATGTAGGTAGGTATGGTTTCTAGATAATAAAATTCTGAATCATTTAGATGACTATATTCTTTGTGTTCATAAGCCATCCAGCTTAAGAAACATTTGTCTACTTATTTATTAATATGGTCAGTATAATTAAAAGAATGGTTAAAAATGAGCTGCAGAACTGGAGGAATATAAGTTGGTAGAAGGCATTTTGCACCAAAACACAAAAAAATGTGATTATTTTCTTACAAAAATCACTTCTAAAAATTAATCTTAAGGAATAATAACAGATATGTGTAAAGATCATTCCACCAAATGTTCATCCCATCCTGTTTAGGAAAAAATAGAAAACCATCTAAATGTCCATTTGGGGATTGATATAATAAAATATGGCATATGTATATAATGTAAAACTGCAACTACTAAAAATTATGTTGGGATTCTTGGAAGATGGCAGTGGTTTTTGAAATCCCCAAATATCCTTGCAAAAATAGAAAAGCTAAGACAACAAAACTGAAAATCTATGAACAACATCGACCAAAACAACTTAAGGGCTGGGAGCTAGGGTTGTAGCTTAGTGGTTGAGTGCTTGCCTTGCATGCATGAGGCACTGGGTTTGATCCTCGGTGCCACTAAATAAATAAATAAATAAATAAGATATTGTGTCCATCACAACTAAAAAAAAATGTTTAAAAAAATAAACAAAAATTTAAGGGCTGTGGTTGGCTTGGCAGTAAAAGCATTGCCTAGCATGTGTGAGGCACTGAGTCTGATCCTCTGCACCATAAAAAACAAACAAATAAATAAATAAATAAATAAATGTGTTTGTGTCCATTTACAACTAAAAAGAAAACAAAAGCAAAACCAAAAAAACTACCAAACTTAATAACATTGGTACTCCTATGAAGTTACAAATATAAGCGGTAAAACCTGCAAGACATCAGAATCTGTGCAGGAGGAACAAAAGGAAGTAACAGGACACCTGACTGACCTAAAAACCCAGAAGCAGCTAAATGGCACTTAACAGAAATCTAGGACAGTCAATCTGAGAAAGGTAGCTGAAACCAGGAGAGGCTTCACACATCTCAATCCTGGGTGAGTTCACTGGCTCTGCCATAAGTCTGAAGAGCTGTAGGAGCCTGAGCCCCGTGAGCTCTCAAGTAGCCAGGCAAAGCTCCCTTCTAGGACAAAGCCCAACAATAAGTAGAAACAACTGGGAAGAGAATCCAATTGAGTAGCCCAGCAGAGACAAAGGATAAAGGAGATTCAGATGTAGAATAGTTAGGAGGAAAAAACTCAACAAAACAAAAACGTTCACTTTATAAAAATCATCAAAAAAGGGAGCTCAAACCCATGATTTTATATGAACTATTTTAAACCAGTCCTAATTATAAAACACAGGAAAGCTAATTTCCCATAAAAATGGACAACAGAAAAGAATCAAGGTCAAAAATCACATAAAATTACTATAAGAAAAAAATGTAAAAGAGATTATAAAAGATGATCAGAAAGACATAAGTATGAGGGCTAGGGTTGCGACTCAGTGGTAGAGTGCTTGCCTAGTATGTGTGAGGCACTGGGTTCAATCCTCAGCACAACATGAAAAATAAATAAAATGAAGTGTGTATGTGTGTGTATGTATATATAAAATACATAACTATAAATGAGGTAAAAACTATTACCTGCTTTTTAAAAATAAGTCAAAAGGCATGAAACAAGAACATGAATCAGAATTACAAAAATGTGGAAATGAGATGACAACTAAAATACAAGGAAAAACAAAATCACTCCAGAAATGAAGATTATACTAGAAGAAATGAAAAAACAAGTAAGTATACCTTAAGAAAAAAAAGTCAAAAAGAAGAAAAATTTTTTAAATTGAAAAAAAATTAAAATATGATAAGGATTTTGGAGAAAATAACATATGAAAGAAAGGCAAAGCCCCAACATGCATAGAATAGGAATTCTGGAAGAAGGAAACCAAAGCAAGAAAACAGAACACATATTAAGAACTATACTTAAAGAAAATATTGTTTAAAATTATTTTTGAAATAGCATTCATCAGAGGATACACTATACCTGATGAATGAGCAATACCAAGATCGATCGATCTATCTATCTACCTTCCTACCTACTGATCGATCGATCTATCTATCTATCTATCTATCTATCTATCTATCTATCTATCTATCTATCTATCTATCTATGTATTTTAGTTTTGAGGATGGAACCTAGGCATGTTAAGCACAAGCTCTACCACTGAGCAATACTCCTAGACCCTTTAAAGAAAAAAAAAAAAAGCTGGGGGGCATCCAGGCAAAAAGATAGTTACCTATACAAGGAAAAACAATAAGACTGTCATTTGGATTTGTCCAGCAGTGCTTTATTCCAGAGATAGATGAGGTAATGTATTTAAGAAACTCAAGAAAACAAACTGCACTAGTGATTTTATATCCAATCAACTGATTTTCAAGTATAGTGTCTACAAACTTTTCAACATTTAAAAATATTGCTCTCATTAGCCCTTTCTGAAGAGTTTATCAGAGAATAAGTTTTAGATATCTGAAATGACTAGAGAGGGGAAGAGTGGGTAGAGGCAGAGGTGACGCAGCTATTTTTCCACTGAGTGCATAAATCTGACACTAAAGATTACAAATTTGGTTGATAATCTGAATTGTTGGACCAGCTCTGATCTGCCCACTTCTGGAATTTATGTCATGTTAGAAAAATAAAACCCACTTTGCTTTTTTAAAAATTATACTGTAGAAGAGTATTTAAGGACATAGAAAACTTTATGATATAATAAGTAGGCTGAAGGAAATCTGTACCCCCTCCTACTGTCTCCCCACATTATAAGGAAAAGCCTGGGTAAGAATTTTAGCTGTTTTGCTCCAATACTAAATCCCAGTCTCCTAAATATTGGCTGGCAGCACAAAGTCTGTGGATGTAAATAACCAGGTTTCAGGGTTTTAAAGATACCTTTTTTAAAAAAAATTTTTTTTGTAGTTGGACACAATAACTTTATTTTATTTATTTATTTATTTTATGTGGTGCTGAGGATTGAACCCGGGGCCTTGCACGTGTGAGGCGAGTGCTCTACTGCTGAGCCACAACTCTAGCCCCTTAAAGATACCTTAATAAAAATCCTACCAAAAAAATAGTGAAAAGGGCAAATTATAAAATAGAATGGTCTCATTTTCTAAGGAGAACCAGTTTAACTATAAACACCAAAATTTCAACAGCAGTTTTCTCTACATAATAGGGCGATTTAAATTTTAGGGGGAGGATATGTTTTTGTATTTTTCTTGTCATCCTGACACAGGAATGAAACCATGCCATAATAAAATTTCTCTGGTATTGAGGTCCAAACTGGATTAGAAAACATGGAATTTTAGCTGGGCATAGTGGTGCCTGCTGTTATCTCAGCTACTTGGGAGGCTGAGACAGGTAGATTCCAAGTTCAAGGCCAGCCTGAACCACTTATTGAGATCCTGTCTCAAAAAAAAAAAAGTCGTTGAGGGTGAGGTAGGGTGGTGACTGGAGATGTAGCTCAGTGATTGAGGGGTTGAGCCCGGGTTCAAAAAGACAAAAGGAAGTATGGACTTTTATGTTGAAGCAAGTTGTGTTACTGCAACTCTTTAACATGCTCAGCAAAATCTACAGAATTAGAACTATGGTTAAAAAGACATAATTGTATTTTTTACTTTTGCAACATTCTCATATTAAGGAAACACTGACTATGGACTTGTCTTTTCTGGACAGTCCAGTATTAAGATCAGCAGTAGTTTGAAGGTTAAAAAAATTAATTAATTAATTAATCTCAGGTAGGTAACTGAATCCAAATTTGGATTTGAAATGGAAATCAAAAGCCCTACAAAAATTCTAAAAAAACCCCCTTTTTCAGTTTTAGAAATTAAAAACTATGTTTTAAATTTTATTTTAAGTAATAAGTAGAAAACATACCAATGAGCCAAATCCTAGGGTCCAAAAATGTTCATTTCGGACTTCTAAAACTCCATCCAAGGTAGAAACCTAATCAAAAACAGAAATAGGTTATGAGAGTTATCTGCATTTGACATATGAAACACATTTCAGTCGCATTATGGACTTAATCTAAGCTTAGAATATTATGGTGAGCCCTGCACAAGGACACTCAGCCAAGAGAAGTACTAGGCCACCCAAGACACTTTTTTTTTTTTTTTTGCACCAGGAATTGAACCCAGGGACACTTAACCACTGAGCCATATTCCAAGCTCTTTTTTATATTTGATTTTGAGAATATAATTTTCTCACTAAGCTGCTTAGGGCCTCACTAAGTTATTGAGGCTGGCTTTGAACTCACAACCCTCCTGCCTTAGCCTCCCAAGTTACTGGGATCACAGGCATGCACCACTGTACCCAGTAAGACACCATTCTTTTTTTTCGGTACAGGGGATTGAACTCAGCGGCACCCAACCACTGAGCCACATCCCCAGCCCAATTTTGTATTTTATTTAAAGACAGGGTTTCATTGAGTTGCTTAGCATATCACTTTTGCTGAGGCTGGCTTTGAACTCACGATCTTCTGCCTCAGCCTCTGGAGCCGCTGAGATTACAGGTGTACGCCACCTCGCCCGGCAAGATAAACATTCTTGATTGCATAGTACTGCCCCAATCCTTCTAGAGTCAAATCATGACTACTAAGTCTTACTCTCCCCTCACTTCAATAGCGTATGCTTCTTTTAATTATACCTACATGGCACATATTTATATTTAGCATTTGTGTATTAGTTTTTTTTTTATCTTCTCAATCATTCCTTCCCTGGATTTCCTTATAACAAATCTCCGTACAACACAAAATATTATTTGAATGTGGGCTGTCAGGAAATTCCGAGGCCAGACATAAAATGTGTGGCTTATAAGTACAGTAGCACAGAAGGCATATCCAGTGTCAATTTCACAAGCTGAGACATGTGGACAGCTATGTTGGAAGAAGTGACCTTTGTGATACCAACAACCAGGAGTTTGAATAGTACCAAGATAATTCACCTATCTTATGTCTTTATTAGGAAGCAGGCTGAAATTTATAACAATAAAAAGTCTAAAGTCTAGATCAAGATGTCAGGTGAAGTAATTAACAGGTAAAAGTAGACTCTGTGTTTACAAAATTCTAGATTTGAATACAGAGTCAGAAAAAAATCACAGCATTTATAAAATTAATCAGGTGGTCTTTAGATCATTACCTTCCACACTTATTTAAAGTGAATTTGTCTTCCATACTGAGCAACTCCTCAATTTATTTTCCATTTTTGCTACTATGTTCTGACTCTGTTACTACAAAGAACATAAACTCTCCTAGAGTAAGATTTAGGTAGGTTTCAATAAAATATTGTATGTACCCACCCTTTCAATTCCTAACATAAATTAAAATGATTTTATTTATCATTCCATCTTACCTCTCTGATAAGTTTATCCAACTGACCAATAACATGGGGTGGTGTTGTCTGGGGGAAAAAATAAAATATGAATAGCCTATGGAGAAAAATAATTTTGTAACCATGGTCCTGAAATCCCTCCAAATGGATTTTTTTAAACTTAATTAGCATATCCATCACCTCATAGCTTTTTTTTTAAATCTTATTTTGATATCTTTATTTATTTTTATGTGGTGCTGAGGATGGAACACCAGTGCCTCACACATGCTAGGCAAGCGCTCTGCCACTGAACTACAGCCCCAGCCCCCTCCATATGAATTTTAAACCCATCTTTGGTTTTCACATGTGCCCTATCGTGATTTAGAAAAGTAAGGTTTCAACTGGCTCACTAATAGAACAACATCACTAATTGGTCCATACTCATAATGTTATCTCACAAAGAAGAGAAGCTGCTATTGCTAGAACCAAATAAAGCTCAAAGAACCAACCAAGCAATAAAAAGTCTTCAAGAAATGGTTTGAAAAGTAACATTTTGTAAGTGCATAGGACTCTGAAATTCTTCTTCATCTTTTTTTTTTTTCTTGGCACTGGGAATTGAACCCAAGGGCATTTTATCACTGATCTATATTCCCTGCCCTTTTTATTTATTTTGAGACAGTGTCTCACTAAGTTGCTTAGGGCCTTGTTAAGTTGCTGAAGCTGGCCTTGGACCTGAAATCTTTCTGCATGAGTCACTGATATTACAGGTGTGCACCATCATGCCTGGCTTAACTTTAAAATTGTGATCCTCTTGCCTAGGCTCTCAATTTGCTAGGAGTACAGCTGTGTCTGGCTTATCCTATTGTTATTACCGCTTTTAGAGATGGAGTGACTGCCCATAAATTTAAAAAGAAAAAGACATGAAGGTAAGAGACAGAAGGAAGAGCATTGCTTACATACCTATCTAGCCCTAAGAAACTGTTCACCTTTCTAGTCTGGGTCTTGTTTAATGTGTTTCTACTGTTTTAAAAAGTAGAAATTCATCATATTTACATCTGAAATTTACATCTCAATGAGCCAAAGACAGGAAATAAGAAAAAAAATCATAACCAGATTATAACAGCTAAGACCTATTTACTGAGGGGAAAAAAGATAACCCCCAATTTTTTTTTAAGGAAACATTACCCAAGGCAAATAATTTTAAGTTCATGATTGCATGTCACAGAAGCACAGGAGGATTTGTGCCTACTTCATGGACTGATGAAATCCCACCTGGTTCTTACTATATGGATTTCAGAAAGTATTGTTTGACTTAATTGCTAACAGAGCCCTCTAGTTAATAAAATTTTCATAATAAATCATTTTTTTCCTATAAAATTTTTAGCAACCAGAGTTTCAATTGGTAGAACATGGGTAAACATGCATATTCCAAGAACCTTACCTGGAGTAGCACTTTTCCACTGTACACGCTCATGGGATACATGGTACCGAATGTCATCAGGGCAATGGCTATTGCAGACGCGGTGTCCACAGCAAAGTAATTACTAAAAAGAAAAAAAATTCCAAATCTTAAATATATGCTTCACTAGGCATCTCACAATTCAATCTACTGACCACTAATTATTTAAGGCAAGAGGATCTTTCTTATCACAAATGGCCCCTACTGACAAAGGAGCACCTTAAAGGAGAAAAAAAGTTTCTATCTAAAGTCCCTTCCTGTTAAATTACAGCAGAAAAACAACTAATAATTGTGCTAATTCATGCAGAGAAAGGATAAGAAAAAATGTAAGCATTTACTCACTACATATATTTCAATCTACTTGTCAACTAGAAAGATTTCAAATATATTTGCTTGAGATATACAAATAAAAAACTTCAACTAGTAATTTCTGATACAGAGAGACTAATGGAGTTCATCAATGATTCTATTAATTTTCCTGTAAATAATAATTGTTTTGATAAAAAATTTTCAAAATTCTCGGGAGTCTGTTATAGCAACGCTGTGGATAAAGAACAACATCTTATGAACAATTCAGACTTTGTTGAAATTCTATTAAGAAGACAAACGAAATGTCAATGGTTACAAGATGGTCTTGTCCTTTTAACTTTTTGCTATATGCTGGGACTAGGAAAAACAAATAAGGCATCTCCATCTTAGAAAGAGCAGGAATATACATATGAAAAACATGAAGTACTTTGTGTAGTAAAATAAAAGTTTCTACATGGTGTCATGGATGTTCAAAGGAGTGAATGATGCAGCTACTGGGTGGGGATGATCCAGAAAGTCTAATTATGAAAAAAGAGGTAAGTCTTCAAAGACAAGTAAAATAAGCAGGGGGAAGACATTCAAAACAGTAAAAGCAGCATATGAAAGAGCATTAAAACCCTGATACAGCAATGAAACCACGAACAATGTGGTATAGGCAGATGGGTGGCTAGATAGGTTGGCAGGGGCTTGCCTGTATAGGACTCCATGCTAACAACTTTAAAATTAAAAAAAAAAAAAAAAAAAAAAAAAAAAAAAAACTTGTGGTGGTGCTGGGGATGGAATCATACTCTACTATTGAGCTACATCCCCAGCCCTTTTTCCTCTTTTTATTTTGAGACAGGGTTCTGCTAAGTTACCCAGGCTGGCTTTTATGATCCTCCTACCTCATTCCCAGAGTTGTTGGGTTTATAGGTGTGTAGCACTGTTCCTGGTAACAACTTTGAATTTTTACCAATATACAAAGGAGAGGGGTTTAAGGTGGAAAAACACTATGTCTAGATTAGCAATTCTGAATAATCATGTTAGTAGTAAAATAGACAATAACAGGTGATGGATGAGAATTAAAATTAGAAGTCTAGAAGACTGTAACTTCATATCATGTACAATCACAAAAATGCAAAGTTATACTTCATGTATGTGTGATTTGTCAAAATACATTCTATTGTTATGTATAACTCAAAAGAACAAATTTAAAAAAAAGAAGTTTAGAAGAGTATTCTAATTAAGTCAAGGTAATGATGACAAAGGCCTTAATTGGGTCAGGAATAGGAAAGAGAAGACGGTAAAAAATAAAGAAAAGACTAAATAGGACTTGGATACCAATTAGAATTTATTTGGTGAAGAGGGAAAGGGGAGAAGGGAAGAAAAGCAGGTATTTGAGAATGCATTGGACTGGGTGAAGTGGTACATGCCTGTAATCCCAGCTACTTGGGAGGCTAAGGCAGGAGGATCACAAGTTTGAGGTTAGCCTTGGCAATTAAGCAAGACTCCGTCTTACAAAATAAATAAATAAATAAATAAAAAGGGCAGAAGATGTACTGAGAATTCACCTAGTACCACAAAAAAAACATAAAACAAACAAACAAAAACCCCCCAATATATTGGACTTCCTTGAAAAAATTAAATATAGAAATACCATGTGATCCAGCAATTCCATTTCTGAGTATATACTCCCAAGAATTCCTATGTTCATAGTGGCATTATTTATAGTAGCCAAAAAAAAAAAAAAAAACAAAATAGAAATAACCCAAATGTCCACTGATGGATGAATGAGGAAAACAAAATGTGGTATGCACATCAAAATGTTATTCAGACTTAAAAGGGAGGAAATTCTGACACATGCTACAACATGAATGAACCTTAAAAACATTATACTGTGTAAAATATGCCATTTACAAAAAGACAAATACTGAATGATTCTATCTATATGAGGGAGGTAGTTAAGAGTAATCAAAATCAGAAACACAAACTAGAATGGTGGTTGCCAGGGACAGTGGGTAGGGGAAGACTGAAGTTATTGTTTAATGGACACACTTTCAGTGAAGGGATGATGAAAAAGTTCTGGAGATGGACAGTTGTGATGACTGCAGAAAAATATGAATGTACTTAAAGCCACTGAACCATATATGTCAAAATTGTTATGCATTATGTTGTGCATCTTTTAACACAATTTTTTAAAAAGAATCTATTGGAATAGAAGATAATAGTATTCACTGAGGGTGGGAAATAAAAGAAAAAGCAGCTTCAGCAACAGGTGAAACCAGTGAGGCAGACATGAACAGAAGCCAGGAAGATAAGCCTACTGGAATTCAATAGTGATCTAGGCTAGAAATAAAGATCTTGAAATCCTTGGAGGTAATAAATAAAAATAAGTAATTGTATATCAGCTTTAGGAGAGCATAAAAACAAGAATAATACAATTCAGGAAAGATTCTAATAAACACCAATATTTAAAGGGCAAAAGAATCAAAGAATTATGTCAAAATGTTAAAAGAGCCATAATATCTATTTCCTAAAAGGCTTTAAAAAAAATTGCTTCACACCTACTTCCTCTTCTCCCTCTCTCAGCAATAGCAGCTGTAGCTTAGATCTCTCTTACTGTCCTCTTCTGTTCACTCATCAGGTCAGCAGTGGGGAATTTAAATCGTTTTCCAGTCTGCATTATAGATTGTTGTGAGAAATACTTATTGAGCCCAATTCCCTTAATTTTTCAGATGAAGACACTTGATGACAAGACTTGACCATAGTTACAAAGGTCATTAGCAAAAATGCTAGAAACCTGACTCCAATCCATCCTGCAGATGCTCTTAAATGCCAGGCCCTAGGAATCTAAACACTTGATGGCAATAAAAAAAAAATACTTACTTAATTTCAATTAGCATGTATGTAATACAAAGAGCAAATGCTCCAGCAAGATCAATCAAAACAAATGGATTCATTCGGGGAAGGAAGATACTGCTAAGTCCCGGAATAATTCCACACAAGCTATGAAAAAACAGAGTATTCATTAGCAAAATTCATATAATACTGATGAAAACCTTGTAAAAAATAACTTGTATTTTATGATATTTCTTCAGGGAGGGTACTGGGGTGCTTCAGCACTGAACTACATTACATCTCCAGTCCTCTTTATTTTATTGAGACACAGTCTTACAAGGTTGCTGAGGGTTCTGCTAAGTTGCTACGGCTGGCCTCAAACTTGTGATCCTCTGGCCTCACCCTCCTGAGTCCCTGGGATTATAGGCATACATACACCACTGTACCCAGATTGATAACTTATATTTTAGTTCAAATAATATACCTCGTAAAGAAAACACAAAGGATTTGGAAACAAAACTTCTATATAATCAAATAAAAAGAAAAGGGAGAATAAGAATCAAATATGTGAGATTCATGCTCTAATCTCAGCAACAAATAAAGTCCCCATGATAGATGTATTTCTTTTTTTAATATACATATACATATATATATTTATTTATTTATTTTAGTTTTAGGTGGACACAATATCTTTATTTTACATTTATGACGTGCTGAGGATGGAACCTAGTGCCTCACACATGCTAGGCAAGCACTCTACCACTGAGCCACAACCCCAGCCCTGATAGATGCATTTCTTGTGAATATTTAAAAAATTATGGATATCATGAAACTTGATGCCATCTTACCTTCGACTAAGATCTGCAACATGCTCTTGAAGCCAACTTGTACTAGCAGCTTTAAGAAGAAAATACTTGTTATCTATATAGAAGAATAAACTGCTTCTAGAAATACTTTTTATCCTTTTAAAAGTTCAACAGTGACTGCATAAAATTACAAAAGAAAATCCTACTCCCCAAATTTATGGGAAACTGCATTTCCACCTAGTGAAAATAAAACGTAGATAACCTTTTTAGAAGTAAATTTGGTTATATGTATCAAAGCCTTTTAAAAAAATTATGAACTAGGGGTGTAGCTTAGTGATAGAGTGCTTGTGAGGCATGCACAAGGCCCTGAGTTCAATTTCCAGAACTGTTAAAAAATTTTTTATTTTTAATCTAGTTCAACTTCTTTGGGAATTTATCTTAAAGGAAAAAATAGAAATGCAGTCCAGGAATACGATATAGAAAGGTGATTACAGAATTATTTATAAAATGAAAATTAGGAGATAGAATACTATGCAAGTACTCAAAAATCACTTGTTTAAAGAGTATTTAATGAGATTCTGAAGACATACTGTTCTGACATAGTTAAGCAATATTAAGATATAATTTTAATAAAAAAGCCAGGCATAAAATTGCAAATGAGTACAATTCTAAGTATGCAAAATAATTGTATGTGTACAAAGAGAAAAAGTGAAAGGAATAAAATAGAAATGTTAACAGATGTTATCTCTGAATATGAAATTGTGTACAATACAGTTTCATAACATGAGGCTGTTTAAACGTGAATGGGCATTTTCAGAAAACTTTGTTTTTTATTATTATTTTTTTTAGTTGCCAATGGGCTTAATTTATTTATTTTATTTTATTATTATTTTTTTAACATTTATTTTTTTTAATTGGTTGTTCAAAACATTACAAAGCTCTTGACATATCATATTTCATACATTAGATTCAAGTTGGTTATGAACTCCCAATTTTACCCCAAATACAGATTGCAGAATCACATTGGTTACACATCCACATTTTTACATAATGCCCTATTAGTAACTGTTGTATTCTGCTACCTTTCCTATCCTCTACTATCCCCCCTCCCCTCCCATCTTCTCTCTCTACCCCATCTACTGTAATTCATTTCTCTCCTTGTTTATTTTCCCATTCCCCTCACAACCTCTTATATGTAATTTTGTATAACAATGAGGGTCTCCCTCCATTACCATGCAATTTCCCTTTTCTCTCCCTTTCCCTCCCACCTCATGTCTCTGTTTAATGTTAATCTTTTCTTCCTGCTCTTCCTCCCTGCTCTGTTCTTAGTTGCTCTCATTATATCAAAGAAGACATTTGGTATTTGTTTTTTAGGGACTGGCTAGCTTCACTAAGCATAATCTGGCTTAATTTATTTATATGTGGTACTGAGAATCAAATTCAATGCCTCACACATGCTAGGCAAGTGCTCTACCACAGCCACAACCCTTGCTGCTTTCTTTTCTTGATTGTCCCATTGTTTAAGTTAGAAAGACCTAAAAAAACTCTTGTCTATATCTACTTCTGCATGCTTCAAAGTGTGGGTTTTTTTTTGGTCCCCAGACCTTCTTATTTTGAGACAGGGTCTCACTAAGTTGCATAGGGCCTCAAAAAGTTGCTGAGGCTGGCATGGAACTTGTGATCCTCCTGTCTCAGCCTCCTGAGACCCTAGCATACAGGTGTATGCCAAAGCACTTTTTCCCCCCTTGTGCTGGGCATGGAACCCTGGATTTTGTGCATGTTAGACAAGTGCTCTACCACTGAGCTATACCTCCAGACCCACATATCTGCTTTTGTTTTGACCTCACTACATCACTTAGTGTTTAACACTACAGGTTAGTAGAATTTCAAAACTTGCAAAATTTTGAAAATTGCCAATAATTAGCACTACTAAAGTGAAAAACCAATCTGAACTTGTAAAAACTTCAAAATAAAAGAATATTTCAAAAGAAATAATTCTGAGCTACTTTGAAATATAAGTCAAAGGAAAATTCTTAGAACTTATTTCTTTACAAAATACAATTGTTTCCAATTAGCACACCAACTATTCTAAGTATAATGCTTCCTAAAAAGGCATACAATAGATTTTTCTTAGGTAGATTACACATCTAAAATCTCATAGTATTTGGTAAATGTAATTTTTCATCACATAACATTTAATACATACATCAGTTCTATTTTTAAATATACTTTATTTTAAAGCTTAAGCTACTGAGGTTTTGTGTTTTTTTTTTAATTTTTTTTTTAGTTGTTGATGGACCTTTATTTTATTCATTTATTTATATGCGGTGCTGAGAATCAAACCCAGTGCCTCACACATGTGAGGCGAGTGCTCTACCACTGATTCACAACCCCAGCCCAAGATTTTGTTTGATGATTGTCTCCTTGAAGAAGACTTGAGAACCTTTGAGGTAATTCTCCCTTCTCTTCAGAATATACTTTCTTGTTGATTTAAGAGTTAATGAAACAAAGAAAAGACCTGTTTTAATGAGAAATTATTTGGATTTTTAAAATTAATAGTAAATAAAAAACATACCTTCAGAGACATAAGCAAATGGTTTATTCCGAATAGAAAGCATGGTGAACAGGTTGAAAGAAAGAGCCACAAAAGTACCAACTAATAATCTTCCCCTAAAAAGAACAACAGTAACATATTCACCTTTATTTTTCTTGGAAATATTAATTTACAATTTCAGAGTGTAGAAAGACTAAGAGAAGGCAAGATAAGAATAGTCTGCTTCAGTGGTTTGGTATTTCTGGAGCCAAAATCTGAATATGCCTACATAATCCATGTCCTGTCTACTATCTTACCTAGGACATAAAAGGAATCAGAAGTAACAATACCTTTTTTTAATTTTTAAAATTTTTTTGGTACTGGGGATTGAATTCAGAGGCACTCGACCACTGAGCCACCATCACCAGCCCTATTTTGTATTTTATTTGGAGACAGGGTTTCACTGAGTTGCTTAGCACCTCACTGTTACTGAGGCTGGCTTTGAACTCTCAATCCTTCTGCCTCAGCCTCCCAAGCTGCTGGAATTACAGGCGTGTGCTACCATGCCTGGCCCAACAATATATTATTAAAATATAATTAATATTTATATAAGTATTATAATTTATATAAATACTAATGGTATTTGGTTTACCATACAATGGACAAAACATTTGAATTAATTGATCAGAATAAGTAAGGCCCATACAGTTGGCAACTATATAGGTGATACAATATTTAGGTGGTCATATTTGAACTTACAGAAAACTAGAGAGAACTGGCTTAGTGTGCTGACTTGAATCTGTAAATAATAAAGGATTTGAAACCAAACAGACACACCTTCCTGCAGTATTAAAACATCTACTAGGGCTTGGGAAGAACAGGTCAAGGGTGAAAAGTAAGAGTCGTGGGATTTTGTTTTTGAAATGCCTGTGAAAATGTATATTGTCACACTCTAAACTACTGATACTAGATAACGTAACTGTTATTGAATAATACATCATTGTAATGAAACTTAATAGTAGATTATATATATTATGTAAACAATAAAGTCTCACGTGTGGATCTCGGGCTGCTCCAAAAAGCGTTCTGCACTAAAAGAAAGAAAAATTTATTAAATAAGTCCTATAAATTATAGAACTTATAGAACTAAAAAGCTATATTGAATATATAAGTAGTACACCTTAAAGTTCACAGAATCTTTTATTATTATTATTATTAGTAACAGTATTAGTAGTAGTACCTAGGGGCATTTAACCACATCTCCAGCCCTTTTTTAAAAACATTTTTTAAAATTTTGAATCATATTTGTCTCAGGGCCTTGCTAAATTACTGAGGCTGGCTTTGAACTTGCAATCCTCCTGCCTCAGCCTCCCAAGTGACTGGGGATTATAGGTGTGCACCACCGTGCCCAGTTCACAATCTTTTAACATTATCATCAACTATTGTGAGCAGTGTTGTAGCACAGAGACTCACAAATTATCCTTAATATGTAATGTCAATCTTTCTCTACCAATCCTGATTCAATAGGTTTGTAATAAACATCAAGAAATGTTTAACTAAGGTGGGGTTGTGGCTCAGTGGTAGAATGCTTGCCTAGCATTCATGAGACACTGAGTTTGGTCCCAGCACCACATTAAAAAAAAAAAAAAAGAAAAGAAAGAAAGAAATGTTTGACTAGCTGAGCATGGTGTTGCTTGGAAGACTGAGGCAGAAAGAGTGTGAGTTCAAAGCCACCCTCAGCAAAAGCAAGGAACTAAGCAACTGACCCTATCTCTAAAAAAAAAAAAAAAATAGGGCTGGGGATGTGGCTCAGTGGTCAAGTGCCCCTGAGCTCAATCCCAAGTATCCCTTCCCCTCAAAAAAGAAATGTTTGACTGAATCTCTTTCTCACCATGACTGAATTTAGTAACAATAAAGAAATACAGAAACTAAGGGAAAAACAATGGAAAAAAGTCTCAAAGAAGAAGAAATTGTAGTATTAAGCACTTCTAGAACTTCTTGTCTTAATTTGCATATCCTTCAAACTAAATGTGTCTCAATGGATTCTTTCATGTTCTCAAAGGTGACATAGGTAGGATTTAGAATAACATACAGCCAGCTCAGTGGTACATGCTTATAATTCCAATAACTCAAGAGGCTGAAGCAGGAGGACTGCAAGTTCAAGGTCAGCCTCAACAACTTTGTGAGATCCTGTCTTAAAAATAAAAAACTAGGAGTACAGTTTGGTGGTAGAGTGCCCCTGGGTTCAATCCTCAGTACCAGGAAAAAAAGTAACATATTATACAAATGTACCTTTCTTTTAAAATAAAGAGGGCTCCCAACTGTGCCAAGACTGTGGAGGCAAATACAGCAAGGACTTCTAATCTTTCAAACCTGAAATCAGAAAATTAAAATTTTCCACTCACAAACCAGTTTATGTAGAACACATTTATACTAATTTATTCACTCATTAATATACATATGTGCAGTCTCTTATTAGTCAGACAATGTTAGAACAGAAGGATAACAAACAATGAAAATTAAATATAAAAATTTAAAAAGAATACAACATATATTATCAGGCCCCACTTATGGCCCTTATTTCTCTAGAATTAACCATTATTATAATAATAGCCAACACTCAATTGACCTATCTTATGTTAGACTTTATCAGTGTCTAACCTATTTCTTCACCTAAACTTATAAGTAATTATGAGAATTACTCTACCCCCTTCTTCTTTTCCTGAAAATATAGGAGCTTGGAACTTAAAAGGGAAAATAACTGTTCAAAGTTATATACTTAGCAAGTGGAAAAATAAGATTTTCAAACTCAGGCACTCTGCTTTCAGAGTTCATGATTTTAAGTATCTCTCATTTTTATACATAATTATAATCCACTATAAATATCCTTTATATATATATATATATATAAATAATATCCCTGGACTATAAATCGGAGGTCAGGGGTGATTGTTTTATTCATCTTAATTCTTCCATAACACAAAGATTAATCATACCCAATAATTGTGGTAAGTAAATGCTTAAGATTTCTTAAGGAAATAATCATGGAGGTTCATAAAAGAATAATATAATTAAGGATCTTCATTATGTTGCTGTCTGTAAGGGGAAAATGTTGGAATCAACAATATAACAGTATACATTATTAAAAACATAACAGAGCTTGGGACTGGGGTTATAGCTCAGCATTAGAGTGCTCGCCTTGCACACGTGAGGCACTGGGTTCAATCCTCAGCACCACATAAAAAAATAAATAAATAAAGATATCGCATCCATTTTTTAAAAAATATTTTTTAGTTGCATGGACGCAGCATCTTTATTTTGTTGATTTGCTTTTACGTGGTCCTGGGGATCTAACTCAGTGCCTCATACGTGGGAGGCCAGTGCTTTACCGCTGAGCCACACCCCAGCCACCTATTGCATCCATCTTTTAAAAAAATCTTAAAAAAAAAAAAAATAACAGAGCATGGCACAGTGGCACATGCCTGTAATCACAGTGACTCATGAAGCTGAGGCAAGAGAAACCCAAGTTCGAGGCCAGCCTCAGCAACTGAGTGAGACCCTCAGCATCTTGGTGAGACCCTGTCTCAAAATAAAGAATGAAAAGGGCTTGGGATGTAGCTCAGTGATAAGGCTCCCCTAGGTTCAATGTCCAGTGCCTGAAGAAAAAATAAAATAAAACAAAACAAAACAAAACTCAGAAGTGTATTTATTGACATGGTCAGGTAAAAGTGAAAAAAGTAGGTCATAAAAAAATACAAAAATAAGTAAATGCAACAATGTTATGTGCAAAGATTGATAAGCTGATGTTAAAATGCATATGGAAATGCATTTTAAAATTTTAACATCACCATTTTAATATCAAGAGAGACACAATCTTGAAGAACAAACTTGCAAGATGTATACTACCACATATCAAGACCTACTTTAAAGTTATAGAATTAACATAGTATGGGAAAGAGAATCCAGAAATAGACCCATACATATACAGTCAACTGATTTATGAAAAAGAAGCACACAGAAGTAAAGGTGTTTTCCTTTATTAAATAGTGATGCATCAATTGAATATCTATATAAAAACAAACATGCCTTGACCCCTGCCCCATAGCATACTCAAAAATCAACTCCAGTTAGACTATAAGCTTAAATATGACAGGTCAAACAATAAGACTTCTCTGGCTAGGGTTGTGGTTTAGTGGCAGAGTGCTTGCCTAGCAATGTGTGAAGCACTGGGTTTGATTCTCAGCACTGCATATTAGTAAATAAAATGAAGGCCTACTGATAACTAAAAAAAAAAAAAGTACTGAAAACAACAACAATAAGACTTCTCTACCTGATAGCAGAGCAGAGTATCTTTGACCTTGAGGAAGGTCAGGATTTCTGAACAGGTACATGAAATGTACTAACCACAAAAGAACAAAAGAAAAGAAAAAAACCGACAAATTGAACTCATCATTGAGATTAAAAAAATTACATTTATGATAAGAAACTATTATGAAAAAGAAGATATTTATATATAAAGTAGATTGACTCTTATAGTTCAATAAGAAAAAGGCAAAACAGTTAAAAGACTTTAGCTAACATTTCACAGAAGAAGAAATCTGAATGATTAATAGACATATTAAAACATACTCTATCATCAGGAAATAATTTAAAACCACAATGCAATACCATTGCATATGCCAAAGTGGCCTTAAACAAAATGACAACTGTCATTTTAAGTGTGTGAAACACTTAAAACACAGCCAATGGGAGTAAAAATTGGTGAAACTATTCTGGAAAATTATCTTTTAATAATGAGCATATGCAATCTTGACTAATTTGAAAGATACATACTCAACATAAAACGAGTACACAGGTTTACCAAAAGAAATGTCCAAGTATGTTTGTTTGTAATTTTATTTATAATAGCTGAAAGCTGAAAATCATCCTAATGCCTTTCAATAGTTAACCTGTCATATATTAATACAATGAAATGTTAGAGCAATGAATAAGAATGAACTACTACTATGTGAGATGCCATCTATATGATGTTTAGCAATATGCAAAATTAATCTGTACTGACAAAAATCAGAAAATTGTATACTTTTGGCATACGAATGAAATTATGGTATTTTCTAGTAAATGGATGAAACTGGAGGCCGTCATGTTAAGTGTGATAAGCCAATCCCAAAAAATCAAAGGCCAAATGTTCTCTCTGATATGAGAATGCTGACTCACAATGGGGGTGAGAGTGGAGGTTCACCAGATTGGGGGGTGTGGAATGGGGGAAAGTGAGTGGGGATGGGAATGAGAATGACAGCAGAATGAATTGGACATAACTTTCCTATGTTCATAATATATTCAGGGTAACTCCACATCATGTACAACCATAAGAATGAGGAGTTATAATCCATGTATGTGTGATATGTCAAAATACATTCTACTGTCATGTACAACTAAAAAGAATAAATAAAAAATGTTAAAAAAAGAAAAAATTTGCATAATTTTGATAGGGTCTGATTTTCAGAGAATTTGGGAGAACTTGCAATATTTTATATAATGATTTAGATAGAAGCTTTACAGTTATATTTATTTTTTGAAATTCATCAAAGTGCACAAGGATATGAGGAAACAAGATAGGGTCCCTATTTCTATGAAACTTATAATTTAAAGAGGGAGAAAGAAAAACAAATAATTTATTTGATAAATTCTGTACTGAGAATTATAGTAGTCTGATGTGACACAAGGCTAACTAGGTGGCTATTTGAGATTGTGTCATCCAATCACTTATGATAATTTGTGATCTGAATTACAAGATGGAGACAGTTCTCTGTGCTTTGGTGCATCCCTGTAATCTCAGCAACTCAAGAAGCTGAGGTAGGAGGATCACAAATTCAATCCTGTATCAAAATCAAAATGAAAAAGGGCTTGGGATGGATTCAAACTGAAAAGCTTCTTCTCAGCAAAAGAAACAATCAGTAACGTGAATAGAAAGCCTACAGAATAGGAGCAAGTTTTTATCACATGCACATCAGATCAAGCACAAATCTCCAAGATTTATAAAGAAATCAAAAAACTTAACACCAAAAAACCAAATAACCCAATCAATAAATGGGCTAAGGAATTGAATGGACACTTCTCAGAAGATATACAATCAATCAACAAATATATGAAAAAATGTTCAACATCTCCAGCAATTACAGAAGTGCAAATCAAAACTACTCTAAGATTTCATCTCACTCCAGTCAGAATGGCAGTTATTAAGAATATAAGGGTGTCAACCTAGTTTATATACAAACAGAGATATGAAACATTGTGGTATATATGTGTAATAAGAATTGTAATGGAAAAAAAAGTACATGTATAAAGACATGAATTGGAATGAACAAACTTTATATACAAAGATATGAAAAACTGTGCTCTATATGTGTAATAAGAATTATAATGCATTCCACTGTCGTGTATTTAAAAAAAATAAAATCAATTAAAAAAAAAGAATGTAAGCAACAATAAGTGTTGGCAAGGATGTGGGGGAAAAGGCACACTCTTACATTGCTTGTGGGACTGCAAACTGGTGTAACCAATCTGGAAAGCAGTATGGAGATTCCACAGAAAACTTGGAATGGAACCACCATTTGACCCAGCTATCCCACTCCTCAGTTTACACCCAAAGAACTTAAAAACAGCATAACAGTGATGCATCCACATCAATGTTTACAGCAGCACAATTTAAAATAGCTAAATTGTGGAAGCAACCTAGATACCCCTCAATAGATGAATGGATAAGGAAACTGTAATACACACACACACACACACACACACACACACAATGGAATATTACTCAGCATTAAAAGAGAATAAAATCATGGCATTTGCAGGTAAAGCATGGAGTTGGAGAATATCATGCTAAGTAAAGTAAGCCAATCCCCAAAAAACAAGCACCGAATGTTTTCTCTGATAAGTGGATGCTGATCCATAATGGCGGGTTGGGGAGAGCATGGAATAAATGGAGGAATTTTGGATAGGGCAAAGGAGAGGAAGGGGAAGGAAGGGTACACGGGGGTAGGAAAGTTGGTGGAATGACATGGACATCAAGATGCTAGGTAGATGTAAAAAGACACGAATGGTATGACTCTACTTTGTGTAGAACCAGAGAAAATGAAAATGTGTACAACCATTTGTATACAATGAATTGAAATGCATTCTGCTGTCATGTATAACAACTTAGAACAAATAAATAAATAATTTTTTTAAAAAAGGGCTGGGGATGTAGCTCAGTGGTAGAGCACCACTGGGCTGCTAAGGTACAGCATCCCCATTACTACCAAAAGAAAAAGAAAAAAAAAGATGGAGCCAGTCTTACAAAGATTAGGTAAAGAGCATCTTGCCACAGCTTGTACCAAGGTCTAACACAAGAATGAGTTACTTGTGTTCAAATAACACAAAGTAAGTCAGTGTGGTGTACAGGGCTTCAGAATGGTAAGTTGAAGAGAAGTAGGCAGAAGCCAGCTCATGTAAGGTTTTTGTAAATTAGGGAAAAGAATCAAGATATAATTCTGTGTATGATGGAAAAGAATTAGATAGTTCTAAGTAGGAAAGTGAGAGTATGATTTAAACCTTCTAATTGCTATATGGAGAATGAAATATTATTGAGGCAAGCTCAGAAGCCTGGGGGACCAGTTAGGATGCCAGACATTAGTTAAGGCACGAAAGGAAGGTAGCTTGGTCTGGGATGATAGCAGTGGACACAGAAGTGGTTATGAGAGTTAATTCTGGGTATGTTTGTGGGTTATCTTGACATAATCTGCTGAGGGACAGATGTGGGTAATAAGAAAGAAAAAAATCTTAAAAAGTTTTTGTTTGAGAAAATGAGTGCTGGTGGCATGTTTTGGGAAGAAACTGAGAATTCTATCCTAAGTTTCTTTCTTTTTTTTTTTTTTTTTGATACCAGGGATTCAACCCAGGGGTGCTTAACTACTGAGCCACATCTTTAGCCCTTTTTATATTTTATTAGAAACAGGGTCTTGCTGAGTTGCTTAGGGGCTCACTAAGTTGCTGAGGCTGGGTTTGAACTTGCGATCCTCTTGCCTCAGCCTCCCGAGTTGCTGGGAATACAGGTGTGCCCAACTGCACCCAGCTCTATGCTGAGTTTAAGACACCAATTAGACATCCATATGAAACTGTCAGAACTACCAACTCCAGGGAGTTTTAAGGCTGGAGAACTAGATTTTAGGGTGTCATTAAATACAGATAATACTCCAAGTATGTGATTGATAAAATAAAAATCCATCGTCACCAATGCATATTAATATATAATCACATTTACTTAAACATCTAGAAGTTACATTTACATTAAAATCCTTCATACATTTTTTTCCCTTCATACTTTCTCTAAAATAAGAGATTCTCAAATTATTAGAAAACTTAATGTGATCATTTTATGTTAATATTTTTATAAAATATAAAGATCTAAATATGAACATTTTATTTTAATAAGATCTATATTTTAAATATTCATGTTTCTTTCCTAGAATCCTCTTAGAGGACACTTTTCTATCTACTTTCACTATTTGGTCACCATATCAGTAAATAGGTAGCATTTATTTTCCATAAATACAAGAGCTTGCTCTTTAGTACATTATTATTTTATAGCAGAAAATAGAATAATTTGAACTTACCCAAATGAATAGACAGGGCTAGGTTTCCTCACCATTACCCAGTAACTTATTAAACATGTTATTAAACTAAATAAAAAGACAAAATTTAGCATTAGAACACTGGAGGAGAACACACAGAAATGAATTTTTTTCTAAGCTGCTGAAAGTGATCAATTCTGGCATAGATTAAATTAATAATAAATTATTCTAATAATTTATAATGTAATGACAATTGCTATAATCTAATAATTTATAATCCTAGTACATGGTATACCTAAATGATGAGTTTTAACATGTGAAAAAACTGAATAAAGTTTCAATTCACCGTTAAGTTAAATAGAACTTAAACCCATGTTTTCTTTACACAATGTTATTTGCCCTAAATGGTTTCCAAAGCCAAGAACAATTTTAAAAAGATACAACAATAATAACGACAATATATTTCATTGTAGCATATACATTTTAACATTGATAAGCTCTGTTTAATTTTTATCAAAATTTAAAGTAAATATTAATAACATCTAGATGGAATAAAATTATATTTATTTTTCTAAGTATAGTGGAAATTCACTACAAAACTACTTTCTGTAGTGTGAAATTCAGGTCACCAATATCTGTTGTATATCTAATTAAGCAGGTTTAGTTACCTGATTAATATAAAGACATAATAACACTTCTATCATATGGATCTTGAAAGCATCTATGTCTAAGTATTTTATAATCCTCATATGGAAAACATAAAAGGTTTCATTAAGCAGATAGTCAACAGACTATCTCTGTAAGGAATATAATGATTCCTTACTTCTCTGTTATCAACTGTCTCTCATTTCTTTTCCCACTCATACAATGGGAACTTGTATGTTCTTATATGACCCTGCTCCCAGGCCACAGGTGACTCTTCCAAAAGACCTAAGTTCGATTAAAATCCTGCTCTAGAAAACTCTGAAATTGGAAATGCAGCATTCTAGGCTTAATATGGCTGCTTCTTGTACAATCGAAATGCAAATGTAAAAGTTGGGAGCAAAATTTGTATTTCTTTCTTTCTTTATTTTTTTGGGGGGTACTTTGGATTGAACTCAGGGGCACTCGACCACTGAGCCACATCCCCAATCCAATTTTGTATTTTATTTAGAGACAGGGTCTCTCTGAGTTGCTTAGCGCCTTGTTTTTTGCTGAGACTGGCTTTGAACTCACAATACTTCTGCCTCAGCCTCCGAGCTGCTGGGATTACAGTCTTGCGCCACCATGCCAAGCTAACATTTATATTTCTATTCCTGAATTTTGGAGCAGGGAAATAAGATCTACAGGAAAAAAGTAGTTCAAGGGAGTCCAGCAAAGAGAACCAGAGATGAAAGATGGAGAGGACAAGTTAGATTATCCAGAACTCTGTTCTCTGAGCCCAGCAAAACTTCTGTCCTCAGATTCCATGCAATGCCTCTAACACTCCTGAGATAGCTTCAGTGGGAATCTGATGCTTACAACTAAAAGGGTCCTGGCTAACTCCCCGAGTGTACTTCACATTCATCATCAAAGTTTTTATAGTAGGCTAACTTCATTTCAAATTCAATTAAGTACAAGAATTTGGTATTTACACTGAAGTTATAATGAAAATGTTTAATTTTGAATGAATAGATGGTTTTTGTGCTATTGGTAAATGCAGATGAAAATCCTCAATAATAGAAACCTAAAAAATTCATTGTGTGTTTCTGAATATTGATTTTTGAAAATTTTACCTTTAAAAAGTGAATGAAAATCTCTGACACCTTTCCTATAATTCAGTAATTTTAAGAAACAATTTAAAAATTTTAATAATCCTGAAATCAGGATAAGTTTTAGAATTTATGGTACCTCACCCAGTTGAACTGGAAGCCTTTTTCTTTTTCTTAAGGATATATAAAATAATTATGTCTCATAATTATGTGTCATAATTGTTCAGATCTAAGATTTGATGAAATATAGCAATACTGATCTACTTTATTTCCCATTACTATAAATATCTACTATATCAATACCTATTCATTGATAAATCATTCAATGTTTAATTTTACTTATATGTATACATCAATTCTCAATAATCTCTATAGTTTAATAACATCATCATAGTATTAATGTGCTCCATTAAAATGTCTATATTCCTATGTAAAACAATAACTTTTATTTACATTTAATACTCTAAAATCAGAAATTCATTTTTGTGTGTGTGTGTGTGTGTGTCTGAGACTTGTGAAGATCTAAATAAACCTAAATCACACCTCTTTTTGTCTCAAACACTATATATTGATAATTGAATTACATGGCAGATTACAGACTGCTAAAGGAAAAAAACTCACTGGATGCACTGGCACATGCCTGTAATCCCTGCAATTTAGGATGCTGAGGCAGGAGGATTGCAAGTTCAAGATCAGCTTCAGCAACTTAGCAAAGCCTAAGCAACTTAAGAGAGACCCTGTCTCAAAAGAAAAAAAAAAAAAAAAAAAAAA
>NW_025999977.1:35982985-35985494 GCF_001458135.2 Marmota marmota marmota
TTTTTTTTTTTTTTTTTCCTTTGGTGGCACTGGGGATTAAACTCAGGGCCTTGTGTAATATGCTAGGCAAGCACTCAACCAACTGAGCTATATCCCCAGCCATATATATATATATATATATATATATATATATATATATATATATATTTTGTGTGTGTGTGTGTGTGTGTGTGTGTGTGGTACTGAGAATTTAACAGAGTACTCTACTGCTGGGTTAAATCCCAAGTCCTTTCTATTTACTTTATTATTTTTATTATCTCTGTACTGAGGATTCAACTTAGGGGTATTAACTACTGAGCCACATCCTAGCCCATTTTCAGATTTTATTTAGAGACAGAATCTCACTGAGTTTCTTAGGACCTCATTAAGTTACTGAGGCTGGCTTTAAACTCAGGAATCCTCCTGCCTCAGCCTCCCAAGCCACTACAATCACAGGCATGTGCCACCATGCCTAGCTTGCTTGCTTTATTTATTTATTTAGTGGTACTGGGTATTGAACCCAGGAGTGTTTCTACCTCTGAGCTACATTCCCAGAGCTTTTAAGAATTTTTGACATAAGGGGGCTGGGGCTATAGTTCAGTGGTAGAGCACTTGCCTTGCATGTGTGAGGCAATGGGTTCGATCCTCAGCACCACATAAAAATAAATAAACAAAGCCATTGTGTCCATCTACAAGTAAAAAAAAAAAATTTAAAAAGGCAACTTACTAAAAAAAAAAAATTTTTTTTTTCTGACATACAATCTTGCTAAATTGCTAGAATTAGAAGTATGTGCCACCATGCCTGGCTATTTACATTCTAAACTTGTGCCTCTGCAACTAAGTCTTCCTCCTAGTAGGTATCAGTAAGTATCAGTTTCTTGTTTACCCTTCCCATGAATATTTATAAAAATATAAATAAATGAGTACAGTACACCATATAGTGAGCAACTTTTCATAAGAGCCAGTTATAGTTCTTTCCTTTTGTGAACTCTGTGTTTAAATGTTTTGTTTTCTTTATTCTACTAAACTGGTAAGCCCTTTAAGTATATCAGCAACATTAGTTTTTTTTCCGAGAAATATTTTCTCAGGTTGTTCTCTGCGGTAATATTTGCTACCTAGAATTTCAAAAAGGGGGGAGGGGAGGGGACAAAGGCATTGTAACACAGGGTTATGCTACTATGTAAGTATTACTTGAACACAGCACTGGCATACTGCAATAGATAGTTGATCTGATGCCTAGTGCATGCCCCAAACTGTGAATAGCATTGAACCCTGTGTTGCATATACTCTGATTTTTCTATAGGTACAAACCTATAATAAAGTTTAATTTATAGGGTCTGAGGTTGTGGCTCAGTGGTAGAGTGCTTGCTGTGTAGCATGTGTGAAGCACTGGGTTCAATTCTCAGCACCATGTATAAATAAGGAAATAAAATAAAGGTCCATCAACAACTAATAAAAATCTATTTTTTAAAAGTTTAATTTATAAATTAAGTCTAGTAAGAGATATAACAATAAAATAGAATCATAATAATGTACTATAATAAGATTTATGTGAATGTGGCAAATATATTACTGTACTGTACCCTTCTGTTTCTTGTGATGATTATGTGAGATGATACAATGCCTATATCATGAGATAAAGTGAGGTGAATGACAAAGGCATTGTAACACAGGGTTATGCTACTATGTAAGTATTACTTGAACACAGCACTAGCATACTGCAATAGATAGTTGATCTGATAACTGAGACAACTCCTAAATGACTCAATTGCTAAGTTGCTGAGATATGGACACACTGGAGAAAGGGATGATTCATATCATGGGTTGGATACAATGGGATAGTGCCAGATTTCAACACACTACCTAGAAAGATAAGCAATTTAAAACTTATGAATTTTTATTTCTGGAATTTTCCATTTAATATTTCTGGACTATAGTTGTCATGGATAACTGAAACTGCAGAAAGAGAATCCATAAATAAGGTGGGACTATAATAATCACTTGAATATGCTTGACTGGTTTAATTAATTTAGGGAGAATTTTTATAAGAATATGGTTTATTTTTTCAGGTCTTTTTTTTTTTTTTGAAAGCAGAATCATTTTAAAGTTTTCTTCACATAGAATGTGTAAGTTTATGTTTATGCCTGGATATTTATCTTTTCAATTAGTAAGTCAATGAAATATTTTCTTCTGTTATAATTCTTTAATATTAATTTGTACATATGGTCTACATTGATAATTTTACTTATTTAGTAAATTACTTTCCTTTAAGCAAAGAAAACTTCTTCATATATTCAATGTAGCAATTTTTGGCTATAAAACATTAAGGAGATGTTTTAAAAAACTTACCTAAAAAGATCAAAAATGGTCAGGTAAGTATAGGCTGTTAAAGCTGCAAAACAACAAAAAAACCCAATTAACATTTAATTAATGCTTCAGAAAATCACCAAAATTGTTTATCAGTGATTATCTACTATGAAAAAAAAAAAAAAAAAGCCTGGAGTCACTAGCAACCCTCATATATTAAAAA
>NW_025999977.1:35985518-36052540 GCF_001458135.2 Marmota marmota marmota
ATATATATATATGTATATATATATATATATATATATTTCCAATAGGAAATTATGTAGTAAATCTGATTAATACATGTAACCAAGGTTGGTGAGCACAAAAGCTCATTTTAGAACCAGATTTCTGCATTGGAACAAATCAATCACCAAATACTCATAGTCACGTCACCATTTTTCTGCCTGCTTTTGTCATTTCAGTACTATTTTAAATGTATCTTTTAAATAGCATGAAGAAAATAATGATGCATCAAAACATCAGAGATCAAGACACAAGAAAAAATTACAGAATTTCATTTTTAAGGAAATGTCAACAAACCTCAAAATCTTACTTATAAATTATGTAAGGTTTTAATGTATTATTCTAAAAAGAACTCTGTTTCACAAATGTCCAGATTGAAAGGTGGTTTTTAAAACTAACAGCTCATTTAAAATGATAATGTCCTAGCAGGGGATGGTTGGGCACGCCTGTAATCCCAGCAACTGGGAGGCTAAGGCAGGAGGATTGCAGTTCAAAACCAGCCTAAGCAATTTGGCAAGACCCTGTCTCAAAATGAAAAATAAAGAGTTGGGGATGTGACTCAGTGGTTAAGTGCTCCTGGATTCAATCCCTGGTACCATAAAAAACAAACAAACAAACATATAATTTCCTAATATGTCAACAAAACTTTATGGTTCACAGGTCTGTTTTTAAAGCCATTAAAAAAAAAAGGGGGGGCTGGGGTTGGGTTGAGGCTCAGTGGTAGAGTGCCCGCCTAGCATGCATGAGGCACTAGGTTTGATCCTCATCACCACATAAAAATAAAGATATCGTGTCCACCTAAAACTAAAAAATAAATTTTTAAAAAAACAAAGGAAAAATGTATTCTTTCATTTAAATCATTGAGTTATATACAGTTCAGAAGAACATATTCTATGTAAAGGAAAATACACCTTTATTTAAAATCAGAAAAATAAAAATTAAACTAACTCCGTAAAAATAATGACGATGACATACCTATACTATTAGTAGAACTGCACCACATAAGCAGGAAGCCAGTACATATCAAGTTAACTGCACCAAAGAGTAGTATCTTCCAGGACTGTGGAAAGGAAAATCTTTGATTTGTACAGTGGTAATAATTTCACTGGGTCTGTTCATGTTGCTGTAATTCATACTCTGATATTCAAAAGAACAAGCATAACTTCCTTCAAAAAGTTCATGTTACATTTTCTACACAAAAATTATCATCAACAAAGTTGTTATATTATTATCATATACAAATCTAAAGGAATAATTCCTAAAGGGGAATTTTTTAAGAGAAAATATATTCTGGCACAGAAACTCTCAAATAGTTGAGAAAACTATGCATGTATATGTATATCATTTTTGTCTCTATAAATCTATATATACAGACAAGGATAAAGCAAATGGGGCAATGTAAACGATTGGTAAATCTAAAAAAAGGGAATAATGGCGTTCCTTATACTAATCTGGAAACTTTTATATACTTTGGAAATTATAGCAAAATGGGAAGTAATTTTTAAAAAAGGCAATGCTTGATAATTTCCCAAATAACTCACATGAAACAGGACTGCAAAAAGGAAAAATTACAATGGCTCAGAAGTTCATACAACAGGGAGGCCCTGAACTATGCCCTGAAAACAGGACTCAGGGGAAGGAGGACTGTATTCCAAAAGTAAAAAAAGAAGAGATCAAGTGAAGTGTTTTCAACTTTTGTCCTACCCTACTTCATACAAAGAAGAGAAACCAATGCTTATTTCCAAGTAGAGGGCAAAGAAATTAAAAGAAAGCCCTTTGTTTGGAGGTATTGAAATTAAAGAGATTTAGCTGTAAAGGTCAAGTGTGTTGTGGGACAGGATGGTCTTAGAACTCAGATGGAAAAGTATAGGTTTAGAAAAGAACAATCCCTCTGAGGTGAGGAGATGACTGACAGAGAAATTATGAGGCTGAATGAAGAAATAGCACAGAGCTGGGAGTCCACAAATCTCTAGAAAAGATACAATACAAGAGAATTTTCCAAAATTAAGGGATATGGGAAAGCAGAACTGGAAATTTAAATCCAGAAGTAAATCTTCCAAACAGTTATTCTGATGAACACACTACTGAATCATCAAAGATGATAACAACAATTACCTGCGTAGGTATATGACTATGGGTACAGCTTAGTGGTAGATCATGTGCTTAGCATGTACTTTGCATGTGCAGGGCCCTGGGTTTCATTCTAAGTGCACGTGCACACACACACACACACACACAAAATTAAAAAAAAAAACAAGCATGAATTTTTTTTGGGGGGGGAGGCGGGATACCAGGGATTGAACTCAGGGGCACTTGACTACTGAGCCACATCCCCAGCCCTATTTTGTCTCAGGGTCTCACAGAGTTGCTTAGCACCTCACTTTTGCTGAGGCTGGCTTTGAACTTGCAATCTTCCTGGCTCAGCCTCCAGAGCAATTGGAATTACAGGCGTGCAATACCACACCGGGCCCAGCAAGAATTTTTGGTAGACACTATTCTGTAACTTCTACAGCCAAGAACAGAAGCAGGGATGCAGGTGAGGTAGGGATGTTTGCATTTTAAGAAGTGATATGAGGCAAAAGACTCTAAAGCTAGTAAAGACTTTAATGAAATGATCAGACCTGGAGTCTAGTCAAGATAGGGATTCAAGAACAATCAGAAAAAGAGGATAATGTACACTAAAGCTGGGCATGATGGTACATGCCTGTAATTCCAGACACTTGGGAGACTTAAGGGAAGAGGATAATAAGTTTTAGGCCAGCCTTAGCAACACAGCAAGGCACTCAACAACTCAGCATGACCCTGTCTCGAATAAAAAATTAAAGGGCTGGGGGTGTAGTTTAGTTGTAGAATGCCCCTGAGCTCAATTCCCAGTCTTGGGAAAAAAAAGTTAAAAAAGAATGTACATTGAAAAATGACACTCTGTACTCTGTTGCTGGATCAAACTATTTATCCACCCAACAAATATCTCATTATCTTTTTTTTTTTTTTCTAAGATGGACAGCATGCCTTTATTTATTCATTTATTTTTATGTGGTGCTGAGGATTGAACCCAGCACCTCACACGTGCTAGGCAAACACTCTGCCACTGAGCTACAGCCTCAGGCCTCATTATCTATTTTGTGCCACAACTATTCTCAGAACTAAGAATGGATCATTAAAAAAAAAAAAAAAAAATACATACTTGATGCCGTTCCAGACTCCCTCTCACTCACTCTGCTCTAGCTATCCTCATCCAGGCCTCTTCTGCTCCAGGATATTTGCATTGCAGTTTCCATTTTCTCTTCCAGATATTTGCATGCTTATTGCCTTTGCCTTATTCAGATTTCTGTCCACATGTCAGTTTACCAAAAGGGTCTTTTCTGACCACTCTATCTGGAAGATAAATCTTTCCATATCTTCTATTACTATCTTCTTATCCTACTTTATGAACCCAGGTCTTTGCACATGCTAGCACTCTAACACTGAGTTCCATCCCTAACCCATTTTGTTAGTAGCATTATTTTTATATGTTGATGGACCTTTATTTTATTCATTTATTTATATGTGGTGCTGTGAATCGAATCCAGGGCCTTACACATGCTAGGCAAGTGCTTTACCAGCCCTTATTATTATTTTTTTGAAACAGGGTCTCTCTAAGTCACCCAGACTGGCCTTGAACTTGTGTTCTTTCTGCTCAACCTCTTAAGTGGCTTGGTTTACAGGTGTGTGCCACCATTCGCAGCACTTTCTTTCTTCCTAGTACTTATCACTATCTGACCTTAATATATTTGTTTATTGTTTGTCACTCAAGCTAGATCACTTCTTTTCCTTTAGTTAAAAAAAAAAGAAGCAAGGGAGCTGGAGTTGTGGCTCAGTAGTATAGCGCTTGCCTCTCGTTTGTGAGGGACTGGGTTCAATTCTCAGCACCACATATAAATAAGTGAATAAAATAAAGATCCATCAACAACTAAAAATATATTTAAAAAAACACAAGATAAACAGGCAAAAGGAAGATAACGGTGGTTTTGAAAGTTTCAGATTAGAAAAGAAAGAAATGGTATGAAATAGTCACCTAGGAAAGTGGGAAACTGAATGAACTAAGAAATTTTAGCATAAGCATCACTAATAGCCTGTTTGATCACGAATTCACAGTGACACAAGTAAGCAGAGTTTCATTTCTCTCAGGTTAGATTCAGTAGTTTAGATGTAGGTACACATTAGAATTTTCTAGGAAATATGATAGAATGGGGGCACAGAATATGATAATGATGGAGCACAGAATACCCTGGATAAGGAAGTGAATGAGGATAAGGGAGGTGAAAAACAGTGACGATTTGGTGAAGTCACAAAATTAAAGGTCATAGTAAAATCGCAGAATGACTGGAGTTTGGGTAATAAGAATAAACTGGAAAGATAGGTGCTGGTGATTGCTGGGTGAAATTCTTGAAATTGAGACAATAGGATACAGTTTTTATGAGTGATAAGGTTTCTACATGACCACAGCAGGGGACTCCTGGGAGTGACCAAGGGCGAGACTGATTATTCATGATGAAGAAGTAAGGAACTGAAGCAAGATGTGGTGGCACATGTCTGTAATTCCAGATACTTGGGAGGTTGAGAGAGAAGAAACAAAAGTTTAAGTCCATGTGTCTGAAAAAAATGAACAAAATAAAATAAAGTAAAGTAAAAAGGACTGAATATGTAGCTCAGTGGTAGAGTACTTGCTTAGCATGTGCAGGCCTTGGGGTCAATCCCTAGTACCACCAAAAGAGAGTGGTAGGTGGTAAGGAACTGAGATGGATCTTAAAACGTGAACCAACATTTATGAGCAGTGAAGAGATGAACCAAGGTATTTCTTAAGATTTAAATTTTTATAGAGAATATATGTACAGTTCAAGTGTTCCTATGTAATAGTCCCCTTATTATCTGTAGATGATATGTTCCCAGATCCCAGTAGATGACTGAAACTGTGGACAGAACCCTGTATAAACTATACACTATGTTTTGTTCTATATGTATATACCTACAAGTTTACTTAAAAATTAAGCAGAATATAAAAATAACAATAATATTAAAATGAACAATTTTCATAATATACCATACTAAAAATTATGTTGAGTGTGAAAATATCTTATTGTACTGTGTATCTTAGCAGCCTCAGCATATAATTTTTCTTTATTAAGATGAGAATTAGGGCTGGGGTCATGGCTCAGCAGTAGCGCACTTGCCTAGCATGCGTGAGGCACTGGGTTCGATTCTTAGCACCACATAAGAATAAATAAAAAATAAAGGTCCATCAGCAACTAAAAAAATATTAAAAAAAAGATGAGAATTAGCAAATTCCATTTAAAGAAAGTTAGCAACTTCCATTTAAAGAAAGTACTATACTTTGGCATATACAAATTGCCAGCATCACTGTTCTTCTACTTTAGCATTATTTCAACACAAGCATTATAATAGCAATGTTGTGACAGTTGATCTGATAACCAAGGCAGCTAATAAGTGACTAACAGGTGGGTAGTATAAACTGGACAAAGCCATGACTCATGTCCCACAAGGAACAAAGTAGGAGAGTGTAAGATTCTGCTATGCTACTCAGAATGGCACACAATTGAAAACTTATGGATTATTTATTTCTGGAATTTTCCATTTAATATTTTTACAGTTGACCTCAGACAACTAAATCTGAATATAAGGGGGAAATATTATTTTTTGGTTTTGTTCCTATTACCTGTTCTATGGTTTATTGTACTTCAAAAAAGTGCATGGTTAGGACTGGGGCTGTAGCTCAATGGCAGAGCGCTTGCCTAGTATGTGCGAGGCCCTGGGTTCGATCCTTAGCATCATATACAAATAAAATAAAGGCATTCTATCCAATCTACAACTACAAAAAAAAATTTTTTTAAAAATGCATGGTTAAAGAATGTCTCTTTACTTATATAATATAGCTGGTTTCTATCAGTATTACAGTGCTACATTCATCTGTTCTGAGAGATAATGCTAAATGAAATATATATCTAACAAACAGATAAATCCTCTATCATTGGCTCTTTAAATCTAACATTCAGGGGATGATAATATTTCCAAATGCTAGATTTATTGAGTTCTGACTATATTTCAAATTTTTAGGAATAGGAGATATAATGATAAATAACAAAAAAAAGAAGCTTCTAGTCTAGTTCACAATTCAAGGGCACTATCCCTGGTACTCTTTATTACTGTGTTCCATGGAAACCGGCTTTAAAGCTCATTAACATTTATTGAGTGCTTGTTTGTGTATCTATAAAAAGGTGAGCAAAATAGACATAGTCACTGCCCTCAAAGAGCTTATAATTTAATATTGAAAAGAATGAAAACCAGAAGATCTACACATGATCAAGTAAGAGAGAAATTATCTTTTTATTTATAGTCTCAAAGCATGACACAGTTTCTTGCCTCATTAATTTTCCTGTTATGAATGAGGAAACTTGGCTTTAGACTACATTCAATTTTTTAAAAATATTAAAGACAAAAGGAATCCATAAAAGAAAACAAAATTTATTTAAAATGCTTTAATGTAACTCAGGCTGGGTACGTAGCTAAGTGGTAGAGCGCTTGCCTAGCATATATGAGGCACCGGGTTTGATTCTCAACACCACATGTAAACAAATAAATTAAAGATCCATTGACAACTAATAAAATATTTTAAAAAATAACTGTAATTAAAAAAATACTTATCCAACATGGAAAAATGAGAACAATATGGTGGGGCCAAAAGTGATTTCTATTTGCCTTAAAAATTACCATTTTTAGATGTTGTAATGTTGTTTTACAGTAAAGTTGGGATTAAGAGATAACTTACCCTTCGGTCAGCTGCTACAAGTCTAAATTCCTGTAATAACTTGCCAAAAAAAGATCTTTGCGGTTTTCGAAAGAGATGAATTGTCCCCTTTAAAACAAAACAAACAAAAATAATATCAGCACTTAAGCATCAAATGTTCTTCCTAGTTCCTGTGATGTTATAGTACTAATAAGAACAACTAACATTTATTGAGTACTCTACATGACAAAGCACTTATTCTAGACCCTTTACATGTATTTATCAATTTAATACTCAAAACAATCCTGTGTGGTAGAAACAATTTTTACATTTGGTAAGTTGTCCAAAGTCACAAAGCTAGTATCTTGGTAGGGTTTTAAATTTAGGCATTTTAGCTCTAGATCACTCTTAGAAAAGGAAAGGGGAAAAGGAAATTTCCAAATAGCCCCACTAGAAAGAAAATATTACAATTAACCTAATCAAACCTAAACATATGAAAGTTCTGGCAGCTATTATAGTAAAACCCCTTAGGCATTCAGTCAAAAGCATCTGACACCCTAGCTAGTATCCATGATCTCTGCCAGTATACAGCATGAGGCTAGCACTGAAAAGGGTGGGCAGTAGGGTTACCAGAGAGATAGACCAAGTGACAATTTGAGGAGATTTTTGGCCCAAGTTTAGGAAACCATGCAGGAAAGCTTTTAAGGGAACGTTCAGGTGAGGCATAGTAGAGAACACCTGTAATCCCAGCAATTTAGGAGGACAAGGCAGAAGAACTTCAAATCTAGGCCAGTGTCAGCAACTTAGCAAAATACAGAGTGCAAAGGGCTGGTGGTATAGTTCAGTGGTTGAGTGCCCTGGCACTTGATTTCCAATACCGAGGGTTCAAACACAGATGAGAAAATAACTTATGATAAAGGCAGTATCTAATAGCAGTGAGAGAAAATATGAGCTATTCAATAAATGTATTCCAATGAAGGAAATGTTGCATCCTTACTATTCTTTATTCTGATTTGTTATTTAAAAATTAAAATACAAAACTATGCCTGAAGAAAATATGGATTATAATTTCATCATCTTGGAGGTGGGGACGTGGTATAGGACAGAGGCAGAAACCTAATTTATGTCTCCGAGGAAGACCAAAAGGGGTATTTTAGTTGTGTGCTACAGTTAAATGAAGTTATAATATTTAATGGAAATAATGGGAATAATGCCAAAAGATCTGTGATCATTAACTATTCCATTAAAAATACTTAAACCTTTGTATACTGAAAATATGGCATGGCCCTGTTAATTTTTCTAGCATAGGTTTCCAAAAGCAAAACTCTACAGCTACTTTTAAGTCAAAGACCTTCATAATTTATAATTTTTTTGTGTGTGGTGCTGGGATTGAATCCAAGGCTTTATTCATGTGAGGCCAGCACTATACCAACTAAGCAATATCAACAGCCCAATTTATAATAATTTGATTGCTACGTGTCACAACTTAAGTATTTGTATTTTTTAAAAAAATACTTTCCTTGATGGTAAACGCCACACTCATTCTAACAACCACAGGACACTTCAACCTCACTAAGTTGGCCAGTTTCACTCAACTATTTAAGCTCCAGAAAACACTGGAACTGGGTTATTAACAGATTAAAACTGAAAAACTTTCAGATTCAATTCAAACACAGGAATGATTTTCTTACATAGTTAAGAAAACACCTCAATAGTTATAGAAGGCATGTCCCCTCATTGCTGGTAGGACTGCAAATTGGTGGGAATCAGTATGTACATTCCACAGAAAATTTGGAATGGAATCTCCATTTGACCCAGTTATCCCACTCCTTGGTTTATACCCAAAGGACTTAAAATTAGCATACTACAGTGATGCTGCCACATCAATGTTTATAGCAGCTCAATTCACAACAGCTAAACTATGAAGGTGCCCTTCAACAGATGAATGGATAAAGAAAATGTGGTACATACACAATGGAATATTACTCTGCCTTAAATTATGGCATTTGCGGGTAAATGGATGGAGCTGGAAAATATCATGCTAAGCGAAATAAGCCAATCCCAAAAAACCAAAGGCCGAATGTTTTCTCTGATAAGCAGATGCTGATCCATAATGTGGGGAGAGGTAGGGAAGAATGATGGAATTTTGGATTGTGCAGAGGGGAGTGTGGGCAAGTGCAGGGATGGGAAAGACTTTGGAATGAGACTGACATTATTACCCTATATACATGTATGATTACACTATTGGTGTGACTCTGCACCATGTACAGCCAGAAGTTGTGCTCTATTTGTATACAATGTGTCAAAATGCATTCTACTGTCATGTATAACTAAGTAGATTTAAAAAAAAAAAAGGTGTGTCCCATTCTTCAAAGCTTAGACATGCATTAGTTACATTATGCTGAGACTTCCTGTCAGAGAATGGACAAAGCATAATAGTATAAGAAAAATATCAATAGGAAGTCAATAATTGTTGATGCCAAGACATGGGTACATAGGGCTCATTAACAGTCTCTTTACTTTTGTGTATGTTTGAAATCTGTCATAATTAAAAGCAGTAGAATACAATCTGAGAATTGAAATGTTACACTTGATTTGTGTATGATGAATTGAAATGTATCCTACTGTCATGTACAACTAAGTAGAATAAAATATTTAAAAAATTAAAAAACTAAAAAGCAGTAGAATAATAAAGTAAAACATTTTGAAAAGTAAAAATAAACACTAGAAGTGTTACTAATTTTGTTATCCAAATTAACTAGTATTTCGCAGGGTGCAGTGGCACATGCACATAATCCCAGCAATTTAGGAGGCTGAAGCAGGAGGATTGTAAGTTCAAGGCCAGCCTCAGTAACTTAATAAGACCCTGTCTCAAAATTTTAAAAACAGGTGGGGGCAGTGGTGGTCACTCAATGGTACAGTGCTTCCCTAGCATGCACAAGACCCTGTGTTCAATCCCCAGAACCACCAAAATTAAAAAAAAAAAAAAAAAGTGACTAGTGAATCTGTAAATCAAAGGCCCTGCTAAGCTAATTCAGTTTGATAGGTACAATATGCTATTTTCATTTGAGATGTTAATAAATGTTAATGTTAACAAATACATTGTGCAAGAATTATGTGTGGAATATTTTGGTCCCAAGATAATAAATGTTGCTTAATATTGTTTTCCTTGGAAAATCTTCTGTTTGACTTCAATCCATTTTGCTTATTACTTTAAGTTTCAGGTTAAGAAAATCAACATGATTTTTAAAAGACAGATGTCCACTTTTGATACCATACTCACATTAAAAATGAAACAAAAATTCTAACAGTCATATCATTCTTTCCAAAATTATATTGGTTCTCCGTTGCTATGAGGATAAACTCCAAATTTCACAAACTGAAATCTTGACTTGTTTTCAATAACTTAGCCTGTTTCTTTCTAGTCTTATTTCTTATTCCAGTTAGAAAGTCTCAACTCTAGCTAAACTGGCCTACTCTTGATCACTGCAAAGTGAAAAGGTGACACTTGTGTAATCCAAACTCTACTAACCCTGTCACATTTCACCTATTTCCTCACCTAAATGAGAGACATATTAGATTCAGAGTATATGAATAAGGGCTGGGTATGGTGGTGCATACATATAATCCCAGTGACTGGGGAGACTGAGGCAAGAGGATTACAAGTTCAAGGACAGCCTGAAGAACTTAGCAAGACCCTGTCTCAAAATAAATAGTAACTGGGAAGTGGCTCTATGATTAAGTGCTCCTAGACTCAATCCTAGATACAAAAAAGAAAAAAAAAGTATGTGAATAAGAAACAAATGTTTCACTTCTTCCATGAACTCTTCCTAGCTCATTCCAAACTGTAGTGCTTTCTATGTACTTTTATTATTTTTATTGTTAGCCAAGGGGTCATTTTCATTTTGTTATTGTACATTGTAAGTTAAATTTTTAGTAACACCACTAAAGACAATGGCTATATTTTCTAACAAAGCCTATGAATCCATGAATGACTCATAAAAGTGTTTTCCCTAAAACATTTAAGATAAACCTAGGGACTGGGGATGTAGCTTAGTGATAGAGCGCTTGCCTTATATATACGAGAGAGGCCCTGAGTTAAATCTCTAGCAACTCTCTCTCGTACACACATACACAGAAACCTTGAATGCCATTATTTTCCTGTATTACTAATAATAAAGTTTCAAACGTAAACATTTAGTGCTATAGTTTACTTAAAAACAGATATTTATTGAAAACTTCCTCTGGACCGGGCACTGTACACAGTTCTGGGAATACCAGAGTGACACATATGGTTCCTGCTCTCAATGAGCTCACAGTCTGAGGTAAGAACAATCAAGTACACAGGTTTTTTTAAAAAATACTTTTTTAGATGTCGATGGATCTTTAATTTTTTTTAATATGTAGTGCTGAGAACTGAACCCAATGCCTCACACATGCTAGACAAGCGCTCTACCACTGAGCCACAACCCCAGTCCACATGTACAGTTTTAATATAGTCTGGTAAGGGATACGGATGCTATTGGTAAAAAGCATAAGGTATCCAAATTTAAATTTGTAAGTTAATCAAAGTGTACAATCTGAAAAACCTCTGAATTTTAAGTTTCTTTTTAATTCATCCTCCAATCCCTTCATCAGTGTTTCAGGCAAGTTAGGTTTTTAAGATATATATGCATTTTGTGAAGTTTTCTTTATGTAATAAAACTGCTTATTCATTTCAGAAAAAAAGCATAAGTTATAATTATAGGAGCACAAAGGAAAATCTGCTCTCAGGACACTGGGTCATAAAGGAAAGGTTCATGAAAAAATTAAGGATATTTAAAGGTTAGGTTAGTAAGGATAGAGAGCTGGGGATGGAGAACAATGCAGGAAATGGAGTAGCACATATAAATTAGGCACAAAGTAGGCTTTCCATGTTTTTCACTGTGGCTGAAATAAGGATGGGGGTGTGTGTGTGTGTGTGTGTGTGTGTGTGTGTGTATAAAAGGGTCTGTAAAGGTAAAAAGGTAAGAAGCTTGACTATGGGTGGTTTTGTAGTAACCAAAGTAATAACTCTGCCTTGAGGGCTACAGGAAAAAAAAATTTTTCCCTTCAGTACTAGGGATTGAACCCACGGCCTCATACATGCTAGTCAAGTGCTCTACCACCAAGCTACTGAGCTGCACCCCGAATCCTGTTTATTTTGAGACAGGATCCTAGCTAAGCTGCTCTGACTGGCCTCAAACTTGTGATCCTCCTGGTTCAGCCTCCCCAGTAACTAGAATGGCAGGCATGTTCCACCATGCACAGAAAAAAAAAAAAAAAAAGGAAAAACTTTAAGCAAGGACATGACATGGTCAAATTTTAGAAATATAATTTCAGCTATCCAATAGTGAATGTTTTGAAGTAAGGCATAACTAGAAACTATTTGGTCATTAGGAAAAAAGAAAGAGAAGTAAACTTTAACCCACTTTCCCTGTTCAAAGACTTAGAAAATTTACAGAAATTCGACCACATTCACTTAAGGAAGAACAGCTTAGGTTAAGAAATGTAATCCCTTTATCATACATAGGCTACCCATAAGTGTCAATAAATTTTTCTGTTTCAAGAAACACACACCACTTTGCCATCTGACATTACAAGATTAAATTGCAACACTTACATATTGATTTTTAAAGGCCTAAAGTGACTAATTCTTCTAATAAATTGTGATGAAACATCATATCTCAACAATTATAACGAATAGTGGGATCGTTCACTAATTTCTACAAAAACAGAAATAAAGTAGTAATAAAATGCTCTATTAACACCTCGGCTCTGTGTAATCACTGTTCCTTACGGAACATGCTGCCATACCTCGGGTGTCTGTCATAAAACCCTCCTCCTAACTTTGTTTCCCCTGGCGTTACTGTCACTTCTCTAAGCATCACATAATCGTCGTGGTTGCTGTGGACTTGTTTTCAGATCTTTTGCTGGTCATGTAGTCGCTGACGCCGGAAAAGGCTTTTACTTTTATAGAGAGGAAATCTCGGCAGGGGAAGCCATAAATTCTCCAGGAGCTGAAAGCTTGGCCTGGAGCGGAACTCGGATCCCGAGAAGCAAAGGAACGGGGTGAAGAACAGAAAGGGACCAGGGATGTGGGGTGAACCGTTTGGGCGACAGCCGCTTCTCCTCGGGGGCCCGACAGCAACTCCGACGACCCCTCCTCTGAGAGGCTGAGGCATTTCAAGTCAGCTTCGGACGAGAGACGATAACAGGAATCACCTATGACAGAAACCCTCATTACCCCTAGGCCAACTCACCATGATAAGGAGCTGCACAGCTCCCGCCGGAAGACGCTGTGGGGGCTCAATTTGGCCAGTGCGGAAGGGGAGGGGCACCAGAGGCCTATTGGCTGCGAAAGACGCGGGGGCGGAAGTACGTGCCCAGGCCTCGGGGTCCCGCCCCTTCCTGGTTGCTGAGCATCTAGTGGAGGTGAAGGCGGCGGCTAGACGGTCCCTTGCGCTGTCTTCCCTGTCTTGCCAATGACTTGAGCTGTTTAAGCCAGTGACAAAGAGCAGTTAAAGTTTATTTTAACACGAGGACAATGTCGCTGACTGCTGAAGCACTTATATCTATGTTGTGTGATTAAATTTTTACGAAATGAATAGTATTCCCGTTCTACAAGGGGGTACAAAGAGGAAGATTGAGAAACTTGTCTAGGTTGCTGTGGTAGCAGAAGTTAAACTTGGAATGCCTAATAGCAAGTACTGTGTGGTGGACTCTCTAAAATATTATTTAAAACCATTATAAAGTTAACTTTGTTATGCAGATAACATTAATTATAGAAAACTTGAAAAATACATTAATATTGGATGAAGACTGAATATGGAGCACCTGTGTGAGTTAGGTACTGGTTTCTTGAAAATTATATGGTAATGCGAGAGAAAATCAGCGGGAGAGCGAAAAGTTTAAAAACAAGATATTCTTAACTAGCGTCAGGTAGGAAATAGGACAGTGCTATTACAGATTAACTGGATGGTTAATTTACAGTAGTGGTCATCAAAAGCTCTATGGAGATGAAATTTAACTTCTGATTGGGTAAAATCTTTGAAGTTTTTTCCAGACACTATAAACAAGTAGAGCAAACATCCTTAGTCGAAAGAGACTGTATTTTAAGATCTGAAAGTACATACTAGCCCACACAAAGATAAAAATTTATAGTATGTTTTTTACTGAATGTGCTTTTTACACCATTGCAGTCTAAAAATCATTAAGACATTTAAGTTAGGGACCATTTTTATAAGGGAATATTCCATGCTAAACAGACATATAAACCCAATGAAACTTCAGTATAAGCAAGCCATAAGACCTAATGATTGATTGCAAGTTCCCATTAGATTGAAAGACCAGTTATTGACTCTCCTCTCTATTTTCATATACCTTATTCCAGAATGCTCCTACCCACCGATTACCTTCCTTTTTATCTCTGACACCCATATTAAGTTGTCCATTGTAGATAACCTCCTCACTCCATTTGAGCCACCTCTCTCCTCACTGAACTTTGATCTAAAACACTGTGCCACCAAGAGTTAAAAATCAGGCCTGAGGGCTGGGGTTGTGCTCAGTGCGTGTCTAGCTTGTGCGAGGCCATGGGTTCGATCTTCAGCACACATAAAAATAAACAAAATAAACGTGTTATTAAAAAAAAATTAGGAGGCTGGGGATGTGGCCCAAGCGGTAGCGCGCTCGCCTGGCATGCAATGTGGCCTGGGTTCAATCCTCAGCACCAGAAAGATGTTGTGTCCGCCGAAAACTAAAAAATAAATATTAAAAAATTCTCTCTCTCACTCTCTCTTTTTAAAAAAAATAGGTCTGAGACTGTTATCTTTATAAAATCGTGCTTGCAAGATTGGCTCTTGGCTGGCATCTGGAAAACTGGATTTGGAGGGTTCTCCTTATTCTCTTAACAGAGTGGCTCACTATGCCCAACAGTCAGGCTTACAATTGCACACAAATTGTTACCTGTTGCTGAAGAAATTAAGTGTATTTTGACTCCACTGGGTGAGGAGTTATGGAAACTGGTGCTTGGCTTTGTGCTTTCTACTTTTTGCTAAATTTGCTTTATATCCTTTTGCTGTAACATTTGTTATGAATATAATTATATGCTGAGTCCCTTCAGTGCTCCTAATAGATTATCAAATCTCTGATAGTCTTTTGAGGGTCCAACCACCTAAGGACTTTAAAACGGTAGTTCAGGAAGCAAGTCAGTAAGGCAATTCTTTTTAATTTGTTAATGTTGTTGTATTTCATTTCCACTGTGTCTCATTGTATTCACCTCATTTGCTTGTTATTATTTTTCCCCTTTCTTGATTCCATTTGAATCATAATTCTTAGCAGGCTATCCCATTTTTTCTAATGGCTTTTAGATATACTGCACTGTTTTTTCAGTGAAAGATTATAGTATGCACCATCAATTTACCACAATCTATCTTATGTTAATACTAGACCACTTTGTGTACAAATAACCCTTAAAAATCAAATTCCATTTATTATTCTCTTCAGCTCTTTGTGCTTTTGTTCTGTATTTTACTTCTACAAGTATGAATAACAATACTATAATTTCTTTTGTTTTAAATAGGTAGTACTTAGAAAAATTCAGCAAAAAGTAATTTGTCAACCTATTTATAATTTCCAAAGTTTTTAGTTCCTTTCTGGAGATACAAGTTCTCATTAAGGATAATTTTCTTTCAGTCTAAAAATTTCCTTAAGCATTTTCTACATCAGTATACCTGTGAGAAATTGTTTTGCTTAGGTTTATCTGGAGAAGCTTTTACTTTTAACATTTTGAACAATATAACTACAGAATTTTAACTTTTGCTTAATTTTGTAACTTATCAATGTCATTTCATTATTTTCTGAATCTCAACATTTCTCATGAGGTTATGCAATGTTATTCCACCATCATACCTATTCTTGCGTTGCCTGAATCTATTGAAATCTTTCAACAATTTGGGGGAAATTTCACTTATTATTGCTTCAAATATTTATTGCTTGATAATCTTTTCCTCTCTGTGCCTAATTATGGATACTTTAGTACTGTCCCACAGGTCTCAAACCTCCATTTTTTTCTTTCTCAGTGCTTTGCTAAGTTTATTGGCTTGTCTTTCAGTCATTCCTCTCTGTCCAATTTAGTTATGGCCATCTAATGAAACTTTTTATTTCAGGTACTGTACTTTTCTGATCACAAAAAAAAAAAAAAAAAAAAAAAAAGCACACTTTTTATTAATAGACTTCCCATTGGGTTAATTTCTATTTCTCTGCTGAAAAATCCCAATCTGTTCATCATTTTCTCTTTTCCTATAAATTCTTTGAAATGTATTTTAAAATCATTCTGTAATAGGATGCTATTATAGGGGTCTACTCTAACAGTTCCTTTTTTTGAGATGAAGTTCTGTGTTACCTAGGCTGGCCTTGGACTTATGTACTCAAGTGATCCTCTCCTGCCTCAGCCACCTGAGCAGGTGAGGACTACAGGCATGCATCACTGACATCCAGCTTATATATTTTCATATACTGATTATGGGTCATATAACTTTTCTTTGCATGCTCAATAACTGCAAAGTAATTGCAAAGAGTGCAAAGATAACAAGACAAGGATAAAAAATGCCGTTTTGTTCTAGCTTTAATCTACTAATGGATAACCCTGATGCTGTTGAAGTAAGGTTTGTTATAGTGAATTTCTTTCTATTTTGCCCTTAGTTGTAAAGGACAGCCACTAGTATATTGTCATTATTCCTATAGCCCCGATCCTTTTGATTTAAAATGATAAACACAAAGTGTTTTACTCAACCCCCTATTAGAACTTGAGTTTCAAAACTATCCTCAAGCATTTGATATCTCCTGCTGTGTTCTTCAGACTATTGCTTTGTTCTGGCTTCCTTTGACTATCCCCCTACACATGTACAATTTTGGAATTCAATAAGAATTTGAAAGGAACGTACAGGCAGATTTGGGGGCTTACTTCTCTAAGGCCTTTCCAATACATCCCTTCTAATTTCAAGCTGTTCTAGAAGTATCACATGACTACTCAGCACAGCAAGACTGACACATTTGGCTTGAATTCTATTCCCAGATAAATTGCACTGTAGGTAAAAGCTGTTTATTGTAAATTTCTCCTAATGTAGGATTTTGTAGAGTTTCTCTCTGATTTTCATTGCTGTATTGGGGCGTTCTACTCATTGCTTTTTATATTTGGTCAGAGTTTACAAATGTTATTGTCAAAAGAGTTATAAAATGCCCCAATATGGGGCTGCAAACTCTGAAATCTAAAAAACATTTTAAATAAAATAAAGGCAAAATAAAGTTTATCATTTATTTACAATCCATTAGGATAAATACCCATTTTATGCAGCTATACCCTTTAATTCATTTTTTCTGAAATAAGTACAAAAGACCAGACTAAAATTGAGACAAGCATTTAAAGGAAAATCCTTTGACTCAAGAGTCCAAAAAAACTGTAAATGGTTCATTTTACCAAAAGAATTAGTTTTTGTACAAAATATAAAGAACTTTACACTATAAACAAAGACTGCTGTATATGTATTTAAATAAGAATTCTACTTGCTTTTTCTCCAATTCTTCTCAAGCACAAAGCATACATATGCAAGCCAGAAACCTAATAACCTCAATGGGCAGACTGTTTCAGAATAAGCTTTCACTCCCAATACATTTTGGAAATATAGTACTGATTTTTTTCTTTTGGCTCAAAGTTCAGAACATCAATAAGTTTCAATTTAGTTCACAAAACTCTGCCATATTAACATGAAGAGCACACCAATGCTTCATATTCAAGCACTGAATATAACAGTTTTAAAAAATAATATAACAGCTCAACATGAAATATAAAAGGTTACAATCTATGGCTAATATTAATTCAGAAAACATCCACAGCTTCTATTTTTATTGAAAATGACCAAACCATTCCCTTACCTCCTACTATGTAATTATTCTACTTTCATGGCCCTTCTATAAAAGAAACACAACTTAAAACTTGGTTGTAGTACATCACAGAAAATATTTCTTTAGTACTAGCATTATTCACACTTAATCAGCAAAGGAATTTTTGTACGTAGATATTTAGACAGTAATATAATTGACTCAATTTTATGATATTAACTTGACTTTTATGAAATCTTTGCTATCTAAAAACTTTCCCAGGGGCTGGGGATGTGGCTCAAGCGGTAGCGCGCTCGCCTGGCATGCGTGCGGCCCGGGTTCGATCCTCAGCACCACATACAAAGATGCTGTGTCTGCCGAAAACTGAAAAATAAATATTAAAAAAAAATTCTCTCTCTCTCTCTCTCTCTCTTTAAAAAAAAAAATAAATAAAAAAATAAATAAAAACTTTCCCAATAGAATTATAAATCATAATTTTAAAGGAGATCATATTTAAAAATTTGGGCTAGAACCACAGTCCTTTAATATGATTGGTAAGTTATCTAAATATTGATGTTAATCCTTTTCTAAATAAAAAAGAATTTTGTGAGCTTCATTGAAAAGGTTTTGAGATTTTCCAATTCTTCTCATATATATGTTTATCACTACTTTTCATTATCAGTATTTTATATTGGTGCTTTAACATTTGAGACCTTAAAAAGATACACTCTACCCATGACCTAAAAGAGCACAGTTTGGCTTAATTTTTTTTTCTTTTGGTATTTATCTCAACTCTCATTTTATCAGCCAGGGAGTTCTAAAGTCATGATTGAGAGACATGATTTAAGTTATGAGTACAAACAGCATTTGATCCTAAGAAATCATACACCTTCTATCCAAGAATACAATTAAGGAGAATGTATTATCTTCATTGTAAAATTCTTGTCTAGGAGGGGCAGTTGTTGTATTTTAATGTATTCTTTCAAAACGTTTTTCCTAAGTGAAAAGTCTTTATTACTACTACAAAATTATTCTTTTTCACTACGACATTTTACATTTAAGCACCAAAGAAAAATTCTGTAAACAAACTTTTAACCAGTAAACCTAGGGCAAACATCCATTTGCCTTTATTATAATATTTAAAAGGCCATGATATGAATCTCTACTTCCTACAATGACATTTTTATAATAAAACTCCAGGCATATTTATACAAACAAGAAACAGAATTATTGTACATTTTGGGGAAACAAAAAGTTAACCAACAGACTAGAACTTTTTAATAAAGCAAGCACAAGAAACCTATAAAATGTATGCAGTGTATAAAAATTCAGTATTGTAAGTTCACTGAAGGGATTCATAATTATTAAGATAAAAGATGGTAGTTCTATAGGCTTATAATTATTCTGTAAACAGTAAGAAAGTAATAAGCAATAAATTAGAAACATCTTAGCTCCCAGTATTTCCCTTCTGTCTCACTGGAGCCACTTTTATAGCAGTTAAAATTGGCTCTCTTAAATATCAGAATAATTCTATCAGAAAATAAATTCCATCTGAAATAACGTAACAGTCTACAGTAAATTTTTGACATTTCAGAAAAAAAAAACCTGTAGGATATATGAAGACTAATCTACATGTTACATGACAGAGTAACCCAAACCTCTGTTTTACCAGATTTACTTTGTTTCGATATTGCTTTCTAAATTGTTTGGCAGTAAGGTAATAGAAAAATAAAAATTAAAATGAATAAAACAACTGTTTAATGTTTGTAGATTTATGAAGGAAAAAAGCCTCAAACTAGCTTTACCCTATTGCTATTAGGGAAAGTTTCATTTGGCACACTGGATTTGTAAAAAAGAGAACAATGAGGAAAAACAAGAAAAGAAACTAAGAATGCTTGATCTTCCAGTCACTGGTAGTTAAGACATTAGGAAAGAAAAATAGGAAAAATTACTATTTTAAGAAAAAAACATAAGACAAACAACCAAAGGCTCTGTGTCTTCTACCATTCACTGTCTCTAGAATACTTTCATCTGCAACACAATATACAAATTATTATTTACATTACAACTACATTGGTATAGAAGACCAGAATCAGCTTTTCTTGTGCTCTACCTTACAGTGCCCATTGAAATAACCATGAACATCAAGGCAAGAAGGCCTTAAACAACAAAATATTCCATTTATGTTGTGTACTTTGTTATCTCATTCATCTTCAAGTTTGGTGCACAAATAATTTTAAGACTTTGAAAAGTTTGTAAACTTAGGTTGAGTTTCTGTAACTGATAATTGTTCACTGAAGATCATGTGTTTCTTTCTTGTAAGTAAAATGTTCTGCAGGCTTACAAATGCATTTTTTTAAACAGTGGTATCTCCAAAGTCCTTGTTCCACCGTATGTACGCTTCTAAGGTTTGAGGACTCACACTGCGTTTTATCTTTTTCAAGGATTCCGTGAAGTCAGACAATCGAATATTTCTCATCTAGATTTTTAAAAAGCATATGACACACAGTAGTTAACACAATTATGGGTTAAAATAATGGCACTGCTGTTAATTAACATTATAATTATGGAGACATGTATTCCTAGAAAATCATGCCAATCAATTTAACATATTTTCTTTACTATATATAAGCAAGTTTGACATATAACATACCTGACAAAAATGCTACACTAAATATACTTCCCCCCCCCCTTTACAGTACTGGGAATGGAACCTAGGTAATTTTACCAATGAGCGACATACCCAGCTCTTTTTATTCTTTACTTTGAGGTCTTGCTAAGTTGCCCAAGCTAGTCTTGAACTTGTGATCCTCCTGCCTCAGGCTCCCAAGCCACTAGAATTATGGGAAAGTACGACCATGCTTGACTACTAATATCTTTTATTACTTGTGTTTAATTTCATAGGTATTAACATTTTGCAGCATAATGTTTTCTCATTATAACACACACTCATTATAGAAAATTTGACACAGGCTGGGGATATAGCTCAATTATAGAGTGGTCACCTACCACGTGCAAGGCCCTAGGATAGATCCCCAATACTGTAAAGTAAAGAAAAATAGAAGACTTGACAAAATACATACAAGCAGAAAAAGGAATCACTCACAATTCCACCACTTAGATTTTCAGTTTTTTTCTATGTTGTTTCATGGAATTATGTATTGTCAAGTCTTACCACCATTACACTCCAGCTAAATTTATGCTCAGGGAGAATGGGGTGTTACAAGAAACAAATGGGAATTTAAATATTGCTCTTTAACTGTAACATATAGGATGCTTGTATATGCAATTTTCTAATATTAGTATTACTTTAATTTGGTCTTATTTTCCAATTTTTACATTGCCTTTGGAAACACAGATGCTGAGTTAATGAATATATGCTGAGTTAATGAATATATGTATCTAAGTTTTTTTTGGAGATGGAGGTCTTGCTATTTTGTCCAGGTTGGCTTGAAATACTGGGCTCAAGCAGTCCTCCTACCTCAGTCTCCTGAATAGCTGGGCTAACAGGCACGGCCACTGCACTCAGGTTAACCTAAGTATTTTTATTTATTTTGGTGCTGGGGATTGAACCCAAGGCCTCATATATGTTAAGCACATGTTCTGTTACTAAGTTATTCCCCCCCTGCCCTATCCAGGTATTTTTAAAAGGCAAAAGAGAGGATGGCACAAAATAATCTGTGTTAAAAATTGGCACCTGTGTATTTGAACAAAAAATAAGTTAAGCAAATTTAGATAAAACTTTAACAACTTTTATCTATATTCTTTTCAAAATCCCCCTTATTGAGGCCAGGAGTATAGCTCACTGATAGAGGGCTTGCTATCATGCATGAGGCCGTAGGTTTGATACTTGGCATCAAGGAGGAGGAACATGAGGAGAAGAAATCAAATACCACTACTAAGTATTTATATATTTTTAAACTATTTAATAGACCCTATGTAGTACTGTGTTCCAGACTATTTTAAGTGTTTTATGAAAGTTAAATCATTCAGAAGGTTACTGACAAATTATTAATACCAAAATCACTAGATTAAAAATAAATTTAACACATCTGGATGAAAGTATACAGCAGAACCACCAGGTACAATGGCATATGCCTATAATCTCAGCATTTTGGGAGGCTGAGGCAGGAGGATTGCAAGTTCAAAGCCAGCTTCAGCAACAGTGAGGTGCTAAGCAACTCAGTGAGACTCTGTCTCTAAATAAAATACAAAATAGGGCTGGGGATATGACTCAGTGGTTGAATGCCCCTGAGTTCAATCCCTAGTAACCCCCACCAAAAGAAGAATAAAGTATACAGCAGAACCAGATTATAAGAATGTGACCTTGGGGCTGGAGTTCCAGCTCAGTGGTAGAGAACTTCCCTAGCACATGTGAGACCCTGGGTTCAATTGTCAGAACAGCATATAAACAAACAAAGGTCCATTGACAACTGAAAAACAATATTAAAAAAAAAAAAAAAAAAAAAGAATGTGACCTGGGTTCACATAGTTAATAAGGTGATCACAAAAAGTACCACTGATGTTACTTCTCATAATTCATTAATTTTTAGTTTTGCTATTTAATTTTTTGGTAAAATATAATTTTATGACATTTTGAAAATGGCAAATATGATTATATTTTTAGATATGTTGTATAGTAATTCTGAAATAGATGTACTCTATTAGAATGAGAGGAACTCATGACATTTTAAAAAAATGTCTTGCTGGTATGGTGGCACACACCTGTAATCCCAGTGACTTGAGAGGCTGGGGCAGGAAAATTGCAAGTTCAAAGCCAGCCTCAGGAACTTAGTAAGGCCCTAGGTAAATTTGTGAGACTGTGTCTCAAAATAAAAAATAAAAAGGGCTGGGGATGTGGGTCAGTGGATAAGCACCCCTGGGTTCAATCCCCAGTACCAAAAACAAAGTAAGAAAATAAATAAATAAGTCTTGTTACTATTAGTAGGCTAACAACAGTACTGATTTAAAAAACAAAACAAAAAAATCCAGAATACATTTCAATATCCAGAGACAAATTGTTCTCTAATAAAATGAACCAGAATCCCTATCTTTTCAAAGTTCTAGAAGTGTGGAGAGGGCTCACCCCAATTAAGCCATTTTCACTGGCCAACTTTGAACAACAACAATTTTAAAAAATTGTTTTACAGATATGATGGCTAGCTTCTAAGGATCTCCAAATTACCCTCACCTTTTACATATGCATGTGTGCACTCCTCTCCCCTTGAATGCAAACTGGACTTAAAGAATCAAATACAGCAAATGTGATGGGATAGCACTGCCAGTATTGGATTATATGGACTATTACCTCCATCCTGTTGCATTCTCTTGCCTTTTTAGCCTTAACGAAGCTAACTGCTTTGTCGGAGAGGCCTAAGTAGCAAGGGACTAAAAGTAGCCTCTGGCTAGGTGCCAGTGAAAATTGAGACTCAGTCCAACAACTCATAATGAATCCGGCAAATGACCATCTCAGTGGGTTTGGAAGCAGAGCTTTCTCTAGCCCTGCAGTGACTTAACAACTTGATCACAGCACTGTAAAAGACACTGGGTCATCATTTTGGATACAGCCCTGTAAAAACAGCCTGAAGTAGACTTGTCTAAGCTGTGCCTCGATTCTTAATTCTATAAAATTGTGCTAATAGATGTGTATTGTCTTAAACTGCTAAATTTAGGAATGATTTGTTATGTAGCAATAACTACCTCATGCAACAGAATTACCTTGTTTTAGAGTCACGAATCCATAATAGTTACTTCTAAGAAAGGAAAATAATTATCTTGGTGGGGTGGCACACAGGTATAATCCCAGCTACAGGGGAAGCTGAACCAAGAAGATTGCCAAGTTTGGGGCCAGCCTGGGCAACTTATCGAGATCGTGTCTCAAAATAAAAAGGAGCTGGGGATATAGTTCATTGTTGCCTCGTATGTGCAAAGACCTGAGTTCTATCCCCAGCACTTGCAAAAATACAAGAAAATAGACTGCAGTGTTCTTTACCCCTCAGATAAAACAGTAATTTTATTTAGGTTGACTTTGTTCAGTGAAGAAGAAAATGTTTAAAGTTTGGTTATATGTATATTCTCAGGATTGGAAAAGAAACACACTTAATGGCTAAAAGAGCCCACTATTAATCTATCGTTCTCATGAACTAATCATGCAGATTCCTGAGACAGTCTATTTCCCAAGGAGCCACCTATCTGTTTCCATGAAATTATTATAAGACATTAACAAAAGTATATTTTAAAAAAAAGTATATTAAAATATTCCACTCCAAAAGTAGTTTTCCCAATAATCTTCACATCAAGACTGCAAGAAGCAGTCTATAAATTCCCAATCTATTTTTAAAAAGGCAAAATCCAGATCTGGAGCTCAGAGCATTTTGCCTTTTAAATACACTGGGAATTTCTAGACTGCTTCCTGTTTAAATTTACATGCCAGATGGTGACAATTCCCTTTATTCTGCTGGTTTTTCCAAAGGACAGAGTTCCAAAATCATGCATAAAATGGCTATTTCCTCATCTTCAGTCTAAGGGGCTAGAGTACCTATCCTGATCAATACCAGCGGGAGTAATGTGTGGTAAAGAAACAATTCATACACAATCTTTACTTTTTTAGTACAAAAATAATACTGTGGAGAGCTGGGGATGCAGCTGTGCTTAAACATGCGCAATGCCCTAGGTTTGAGCTCCAGCACTGTGGAGGTGGGGGATAAAGAGAGGCTACAAGACAAGTGAGGGCTTTCTTGAGTAATGTAGTTGATTAAATTGACAATGTACAAGTTGCCTAATCAGGCAACCTCAATTTTACTTAAGCTTGAAGAAAAAAGACTGCCAAAATGCACTCAAATATACTCATTCTCTATGTTAACACTTCACTGTCCCTTCAAAAGCTGTTGAAACTTGGGCAATAAACAAAAAAATCTCTGGCAGAAGAGTTACAAACATATTTCAAGCCTGCTATAAATAATTTGCTCATATAACTATAACCATCCTGCATATCTCATGTTATATTTTGCTTGCAAGTGTTTCCAAAGAAATGCTTTAGTGTCTTAATGAGGTAGCCTTCCATATCAAGAAATTACAATAGTAATTTTTTTGTTTGGTACCAGGGATTGACCCCAGCGGCATTTAACCAGCCCTTTTCTGCTTTTTATTTTGAATCAAGATCTTAATAAGTTGCTTAGGGCCTTGCTAAGTTGCTGAGACTGGCTTTTTTAGTTGTGGTGCTGAGGATTGAAGCCCAGTGCCTCACTCGTGCTAAGCCACAACTGAGCCACAACCCGAGCCCTGTGGCTGGCTTTGAACTTGTGATCCTCCTGCCTTAGCCTCCTGAGCTACTAGGATTACAGGCCTGTGCCACCATACCCAGCACAATAATGACTGTATTGTTTTTTAGTTGTAGATGGACGACTGTATTGTTTTTTAAAGAAGGATGAAAAGATTGTAAAACTAACAAAATGGAACATTTTAATATAGAGGTTAATTAAAATCATAGAGTACTTTTCATAATGTATGGCATCAAGTTTTCTATAATTTTTGTTCGATATTTACATTACATTATTTGATAAAAAAATTAATGACTACGTATATTTTTGACCATTACAAAAAAAAAAAAACATAAGATACTAATTTCACAGGCCCCATATTTTGAAATAAAGCAAAGTTAATTTTTTCTGATCAAATAAATGAAAAAACCCTAGACAAATAAAGTAAGACTTACAGAGGAAAATCAAAGAAAAGTAATCATAAAATAGGATACCTCACTGGCAGACATATTCTTCACCTGTTCTGGTTTCAGTTCTGTAAAATGTAAAAGTTAGATACTTAAAAAAATAAAAGATTTTTAAGTTTAAATGGCTTAAGGGCAATGCCAAGTACAATGGTTTAATAGTATGTTTAATAAATCATTTTATTAAGAGAGACATATTAACATTGAGAGCATATGCAATTTATAAATGCTTAGAAATATTCCCTCTTAGAGGTAAGTAAATAGGAAGGAGGCATTTGATTTCTTGCAAATTGCCCGTGAACAATAGAGTTCACAAATCTGAAAATTAACTTAATTCAACTTGTTTTTCACAAAAAGATATTAGTCTGTTTTCTTAAACCTCAAATTTTTGTCTGCTTTAGAATAACAGCTACAGTGTTCTAAAAAACTTAAATGATTTATACATTAGCTACTATTTCTGAGTCTACTATTTGAACAAGATTTCATACCTCTTGTAGTAAGAAAGTTTGTTTACTCAGTTTCAAAATATACATATAAGGTTATATATATGTGTATACAGACACACAGTTATATTTATTATTTTTAAAATAGCCTCTCTTAATCAGTATTATTCCAATTCACTGGGAAAGATGTGCTATAATTAATTGTATCAAATACTATAGTTTCCCTTTATGCATGGGGGATGCATTCCATGAGCTCCATAAATGCCTTAAATCTTGGATTATATCAAACTCTATATATGCTTTTTCTTATACATAAATATCTGTGATAAAGTTTCAATTATAAATTAGACACAATAAAATTTTTAATAATAATAATCAAAAAGAACAATTATTATGACAGTATAGTGTAATAAATTCTATGCATATGGTCACTCTCTGTCTCAAAATATCTTATTGTGCTCTGTAGAGTTTTCAAACCACAGGTGATTGTGGGTAACTGAAACCAAAGATAGTGAAACTATAGATATGGGGAACTATTGTAAAGCAAAACATTTTGACTAAAGATAACATCTTTTTCCTTCAGTTTCCTTCAGTTTTACTTTCTTAAAAGAAAAAGACTAGAGATATATCTAGTTCTCTGAAAGTTTCGTGTTCTTTGTGCTGTTTATCATCATAGCCAATGTGAGTGCATAACTGAGTACATCATCCACTCAGTGCCAAGCTGGCTGTGGAAAAGCAGCTGAGAACATCTACTTTCAAGTGTATCATAGTGAGTTTAACCTAAACTATAAAGAATCAGTTGTGGTATTCAGAAATAACAAATTATTTACTTGAATCAAAACAGAACAAGGAATGATATATTACGTAAAAATTCAGACACATTAATTTCAAATGATATTAGATTACTAAAATGAAAAAAGAAAACAGACAAGAACGTTTTCCCCTTTATTATTACTTTTTGCTTGCTTAAAAAAGTTTTCTTGGGCTGGGGGTGTAGCTCAGTGGCAGGACATTTGCCTAGCATGCAAAAGGCCCAGGAATATATCCTCTGCACGGCAAAATAAAAAGTTTTCTTTTCCTTTGAGTTCCTCACTCTCTACAAATTATCAAGAAGTAAAACTTCTTGTCTAAAACGGGTAATATTCTACTGACTCATGGACTATTTTCATATATTAGCTGTGAGCTAAGAATGGTTTTACATTTTTAAAAGTTTGTTGTAAGAGAAAAGACAATTATGATGACTATGCAACAGAGACCAGATGTGGTCCACAAAACCTGAAATATTTACTATAAAGTCTTTTCTGAAAAACTCTGTTGATCTCTAGTCTAAAAACTAATCGGTATGAAGTTTTCCACTGAGACAGCTTTATTGCTTTCACACTGATAATAAAAAGGATCTCTGGGTAGAGATTTTTTAAATCTCTAAAATGGAATAGTAAATAGTTCAAATGTTTCAAGCTCCTGTACACATACCTCGGATAGGACCCAGTGCTGCATCTTTTGCCAGAGCTGTTAGATCACTTCCTGAGTATCCATCAGTCATTCTGAAAAAAATGGAAGGAAGAAAGAGTAAACCATTTTCATATCTGCAGATTAAAAATCTCCATATAATAAGAGGATATAAATGATTCTGCCTTTTTCAGCAAGCTTACAGTTAGGTGATTTGATTTTAAGGGAAGAAAAAGGCCCATCTGCTAAATAAAAAACAATTTACTACTGGTTCCTTATAACACTTCTAATATGCAACATTAAAACCATTCCTTTAGATTAAGGCATACTCTCCAGGAGGTCCAGTGGAAAACTTCATACACATCACCTGGAAAGGTAAAAACCACTGGTGGCCAAATGACACATAACCACAATTATTTTTCTGTAAGTTAATTAGTCTTATTTATCTCCATGTGTATCATGTGTATCAAGCTTTTTGCCATTGTCTTTTTCTTTTCCTACATTTAATGAAACCTACATTTCCTACATTTCATTAAATGTAGAAAAAGACAATGGCAAAAAGAGACACATCTGAAAAGGATGCCACAATACAGTAAGGATGCTGGGCAACCAAGAGATTGTTGAAGGGAATTAAAACTAGGGAATTAAGAAACAAAGGCAAAGAGGAAAATAAAATAGGAGAAAAGTATTTACTCATCAGGTACTATGTTAAAACAACTAACAGATGAAACATTATTAGTAGAATTCTTCATTGAAATGACAAAGGAGGACCTCTATATTCTCAAGTATTTAATTTATTCTCTTCTCATAGAGGAACTCAGAGCTCTTACAAAAATTACTCACTATTCACATATTTGTTAAAATTTTAAAATTACTTCATGATATTTTTCAGGGACTAAAGTTAATGAGTGAATTTCCTATCTCCAGTTCTACTTAAGTCCACTGTAAAACAAACAAAAAAGGTTAAGATATAACTTAATGTAATCAGTCTCTTGTGCGCCCTCTCCTCAACTGGGCCCAACCTCCGACTTGCTATACAAATCCACCTGAGCAAGAAACTTGCTAAGTGAATTCTGAAAATATACTTCACCCTTTGTATCTGACTACTCTTGATACTTAATCAGCCTGGCCTGCCTTCAGCAAGAATTCCTTTTACTCATGATGTTTCCTGTTAGTAATTTTCCATCTACTGACCTCCCTACCTTGCTTCTTGGCCTTTGTTGGTCACAGTAAATTATAGAAAATAGTTCTTTAGGCATGAGGCTGTAGCTCAGTGGCAGGACACTTGCCTAGCATGCGTGAGGCACTGGGTTCAATCCTTAGCACCACATAAAAATAAACAAATAAAATAAAGGCGTTCTATCCATCTACAACTACAAAAAAAAAATTGGAAAAAAACCTTAAAAATAGTTCTTTAGCACTAGCATTATTCAGACTTAATCAGCAAAGGAATTTTTATACATGGATTGATGTTCAGGCAGTAATATAATTTTTAAAAACTATTTTTTCCTTTATCTTTTTGGTGCTGGGGATTGAACCCAGGGCCTTGTGCATGTGAGATAAGTACTATACCAACTGAGCTATACCCCAGCCCTAAAAACTTTTTTTAAAACTTTATTTTTGGGGCTGGGGATGTGGCTCAAGCGGTAACGGGCTCGTCTGGAATGCACGGGGCGCTGGGTTCAATCCTCAGCACCACATTAAAAAAAAAATAAAGATGTTGTGTCCGCCAAAAACTGAAAAATATTAAAAAAAAATTCTCTTCTCTCTTAAAAACAAAACAACAACAACAAAAAGAACTTTATTTTACTTGTCTACTTTTTTATGTGGTGTTTAGGATCAAACCCAGGGTGTCACAAATGTTAGGCAAGCACTTTGCTATTGAGCTACAACCCAAGCCCCAGTAATATAATCTGACTCAATTTTTATGATATTAACTTGAGTTTAACATTTAACATTAACATTTGAACTCTTTGCTATCTAAAAACATTCCCATTAGAATTATAAATCCTGATTAATTTTAAAGGAGATTATATTTAAAAAGTTGAGCTGGAACCATATTCCTTTAATATGATTAGTAAATTATCTAAATATTAATAATGTTAATCCCTTTCTAAATAAAAAAGTCTTCTTACCATCTTAAAAAATTTTTTTAAGATGTATAAGTTTTAAAAAGTATTCTACATAATTCAAAAGAACAGTTTATAGTTTATGTTGGTCTGAGTAGTTACAAAATGTTTAAAATTTTTAAATTACTTTAGTACCATTTATAAGTTTTATTTATAAAAAAAAATAACATCATCATTACATATTTAGGCCAAGTCGAGTAAAACATAGACACAGGGGCTGGGGCTGCATCTCAGTGGTTGAGTACTTGCCTAGCATGTGTGAGGCGCTGCGATCAATCCGCAGCACCACATGAAAATAAATAAATAAATAAATAAACAAACAAACAAATAAAGCTAGATGTTGAGTCCATCTACAACTAATATTAATATATATGTGTATATATATATATATATATATATATATATATATTAATTACACACACACACATACACATATATGAAATTTAGATACCACATATAGAGGAAGAAAAGCTAAGATAGTAAGGAGATACAGGATGAGAAGTTTTTCTGATAATTACTTGTTTTATATTTTAGCTTATATATAGAAAGAGAATTTCTCTTTTTTTTCTAACTTTTTTAAAATTGTATTTTTGAGTTGTAGTTGGACACAATATCTTTATTTTATTTTTATGTGGTGCTAAGGATTGAACCCAGGGCCTTGCACTTGCTAGGCGGTGCTCTGCCACTGAGCCACAACCCATCCCCTAGAATTTTTTTTTTTTTTCCTCTTTTGGTACTGGGGATTGAACCCAGAGGTGCTTTACCACTGAGCCACATCCCTAGCCCTTTTTTATGTTTTATTTATAGACAGGATCTTGCTAAGTTGCTGAGGCTGGCTTTGAACTCATGAGCCTTTTGCCTCAGCCTCCCAAGCTGCTGGGATCACAGGCATGTGCCACTGTGGCCTGCTAGAAAGAGAATTCTTAACCTCAAAAATAAAAAAAAAATAGGCATTGGAGTTGTAGCTCAGTGGTAGAGCATTTGCCTAGTGTATACGAGGCACTTGGTTTGGTCCTCAGCATCATATAAAAATAAATAAATAAAATAAAGGTTAAAAAAATTAAAATAACAATGAAAACAGTAAACTTATAAAAATTAAATAAGATAAACCAAATCAAATTACTCACCTAGCAAGTTGTGCTAGTTCTTTTTGCGTCAGTGGGCTTCCTTGTTTACATAACAGATTCTTAAGTAAAAGTAGTCTGGTCTGAAATGAAATTATAAAGAATGATCACTACAGTCAAAATTAATAATTCTTACTCAATAAGCTAAGAATTAACAATATAATGTCCAGGAATCAGATTCAAATCCTGTCACATTGAAACCTTATTCTTATCCGTTAAACATAGTTAAAATTAAGTTTTTTTATTTTATTTATTTTTTGGTACCAGGGATTGAATTCAGGGGCACTCAAGAACTGAGCCACATCCTCACAGCCCCATTTTGTATTTCATTTAGTGACAGGGTCTCACTGAGTTGCTAGGCCTTGTCATTGCAGAGGCTGGCTTTGAACTTGCGATCTTCCTGTGTGCCAAGGCACCTGGCTGGAATTTAAAACTATTTTTAAAGGAGCAAAAAGAAAGACCAGTAGAACAAGAGAGAAAAATATGAAGATGGAAGGAAACTGGGGCAGGGATGGGGAGAGAAATAAAATTCCTTGCATTATGATTTTGTCAAAATGAATATAACTACTACATATAATCACAATGCTCTAATAAACAAAATACAATGTGATTTTTTTTTTTTGGTACCAGGGATTGAACTCAGGGGCATTTAACCACTGAACTGCTTACAGCCTTGCTTTTGCTGAGGCTGTCTTTGAACTCAAGATCCTTCTGCCTCAGCCTCCTAAAATGCTAGGATTACAGGTGTGAGCCACTGCACTGGCCACATTGTTTGTTTTTAATTTTTTTTTTTTTTAGCTGTAGATGGGCACAATATCTTTATTTTTATTTATTTATTTTTATGTGGTGCTGAGGATTGAACCCAGTGCCTCATGGATGCAAGGCAAGTGCTCTACCACTAAGCTACAACCCCAGCCCCCACAATGTGTTATTTAAAGAAAAGGTCTTTTGAGACAATTCAAATAAAGCACTAAGAATGACAAGTATCTGAGCTATACAACCGTAATTTATTTATTTATTTTTAGAGAGAGAGAGAAAGAGAGAGAGATTTTAATATTTATTTTTTAGTTTTCGGCAGACACAACATCTTTGTTTGTATGTGGTGCTGAGGATCGAACCCGGGTCGCACGCATGCCAGGCGAGCGTGCTACCGCTTGAGCCACATCCCCAGCCCTACAACCGTAATTTAAAAAAAAATTTTTTTTTTTTAGTTGTAGATGGACACAACACCTTTATTTTGTTTATTTACTTTTATGTGGTGCTGAGGATCAAACCCATTGCAACACACATGCTAGGCAAGCATTCTACCGCTGAGATACAAACCCAGCCCCATGCCCATAATTTTTTAAAAACGGTTTTATGTAAGTATGAATTTATATACCATAAATTTTATCATAATCAATGACATAAGAAATTTACAGGGTTGTGCAATCATCACAATAACACAGTCCAGAACATTTCTATCACTCCAAAAAGTTCACTCATGGCTGTTTGTAATTAATCCCCATTCCTATCTATCCCTTGTCCTAGTAAATCACTGATTTGCTTTTATGTGTCTAGAAATTTTACTTTTGTGGATGTGTCATATAAATGGAATCATATAATATGAAATTGTTCGCACGTGGTTTCTTTCATTTAACATAATGTTTTTGAGTTTCATTCACATTACTGTATATAGCATATATGGCTAATTCCCTTTATTGTTAGTGTGTATACGCTACATTTGCTTATCCATTTAACAACTGATGAGCAGTTTTTGACTATTATTAACATGGCAAAGCTGCTATAATAATTCCTGTTCACATTTCTTTGTGTGAATGTTTCCACTTCTCTTGGGTATTTTTTTTTGGGGGGGAGGGGGCAGTACTGGAGATCAAACCCAGGCATACTAGGTAAGTGGTAGAGTTCTTGCCTAGAACTCGCAAGGTGCTGGGTTCGATCCTCAACACCACAATGAAAATAAATAAATAAAATAAAGGTATTGTGTCCAACTACAACTAAAAATAAACAAACAAAAAATAAATAAAAAGGTAGGTAGGTGGAAGGAAGGAAGGAAGGAAGGAAGGAAGGAAGGAAGGAAGGAAGGAAGGAAGGAAGAACAAAGGAACAGGAAAAGTAATGGGAAAGGAAACTGAATTAACTACCAAACTGTTACAAAGTAGCTATACCATGGACTGGAAAACTCAATATTATCAAGATGGTAGTTTTTGTTTATACTAATAAAAAGAAGTTCGGATACATACCTCTTCATTTGGTAAAGACACATATACCCGTTTGATGAAACGCCTAAAAAAAAAATAAATAAAATTCAAATATTTTGAATTTAAAGGTAACTCAGTTCAGGAAAAAAATGATAGGAAAAGGCTTTAATAGTGAAAGTAACTGAACACATAATAGTAGTTATCAACATAAAAAGATATTTTTAGTTATTTTTTTAAAAAACCATATCACTCTGGTTAGCCAGGCTCAATGGCACATGCCTTATAAATAAATAAAGCAACCTGGGAGGCTGAAAAATGAGAATTGGCCTTGGCAACTCAGAAAGATCCTGACTCAAAAATAAAAAGGGATGGGAATAAAAATAAAAAGGGATGGGAATAAAAATAAAAAGGGTAGACTGCCTCTGGGTTCAATCCCTAAAAAATTCTCTGGTTAATGTTTAAAAATCTTTAATCAACAAATGGCTAAGGGACTGGAGTGGTGGCTCAGTGGTAGAGCACTCGCCTAGTACGTGCGAGGCGCTGGGTTTGATCCTCAGCACCACATAAAAATAAATACATAAAAGTATTGTGTCCAACTACAACTAAAAAAAATTTTAAAAATAAATGGCTAAGTCAGCCATTCATTTAGATGTATGTTTTTAATAGTAATAATGCACAATAATAATAACAACAAACAACAGCTGGGAGTGGTGGCACATGCCTGTAATCCCAGTGGCAAGGAGGCTGAGGCAGGAGGATTTTAAGTTCACAACAGTGAGGTACTTAGCAACTCAGTGAGACCCTGTCTCTAAATAAAATACAAAATGCAACTGGGGATGTGGCTCAGTGGTCGAGTGCCCCCGAGTTCAATCCCAGGTACCAAAACAAACACACACACACACAAAAAAAGATTACAGGAAGAAGAATGGAAACTTCATCATCATCATTCTAGGTTAACAGTTATGGAATTAAAAAATATGAAGTGCTACTGTAGTGGTAAAAATTACACTAACAAAGGAAGATACACAGAGGATCTACTATTGCAGATAATGGACATAACTGTCCAAACATCAAGTTTTCTTTTTTTTTTTTAATATTTATTTTTTAGGTGTAGATGGACACAACACACTGCCTTTATTTTTTTTTTATGTGGTGCTGAGGGTCAAACCCAGGTCCCGCCCGTGCTAGGCAAGCTCTCTACCGCTGAGCCACAATCCCAGCCCCAAACATCAAGTTTTCAATGAAAACAGAGACATCATACCGTGAAGGGAATAAAACCACTCCCTATTATTTAAGTAAGCATGTTCGGCCTACCTCTGCAGACCATGAGAACTGATAACACAAGAATGTAAGGAAAGACTGTACAAAGAAATTGAAAGACACATTACCTTTGTAAGAAGGCACTACCCACTTTGGCTGGATGACAAGCTGTTTTGTTGTCATCAATATTATTCAGTTGAAGAAGAATAAATCAACTCTCTCTCTTATTTATACACACATACCCTTCATCATCAGGTAGGGCTTCACTATGACTGCCTGTTAGCTCAGAGTATACATGGGACAGCTCAAGATAACTCTTACTTCTCTAGCCCTCACCCAACAATATCCTTACAAAAGTAAGTTTTCTAAGAAAACTCCTCTTATCCAAAGAAAAATAATAAGCAAAATGGAAAAGTCAGGGTTCACTTAAAAAAGAAGAGGAGAAATCTTACAATAAACAAAGTAGTTAAAATGAAGAACATGCATAAGATTCTGTCACACAGCAAATTAAAATTATGACCAAATATATTTTCATAGAATGAAATAATTTAATGAAAAAAAGTTGTGTTTTTTTTTTTTTTTAAACAAGAGTTTAAGGAAATGGATACAAAGGCTCAAAGAAGTAAGAAAAAACAAGATGCAAAATAGGGTAGATCAGGAATGCAAAGAAAAAAGAAATCACCACAGAACAGGTTATAACAAGTTATAAAAGTAGTAGCAGGAAGGAGAATAAATACTAACTCAGTAAGAAATAAAGGCAACAAACTTGGGGAAACAGAACAAAACAAAAAAAGTTCAAAAGGAACAAAAAAAAAATTACAGATACAGGGACAAAGAGATGCAACATAATACATAATTTACATGCAAAAACAGAAAAAAAAAAAACACCCAGAAAAAAATTATTAGGAAAAAAAAAGTTAAATATAGTATTTAAAATAAATTTCAAAAAAAGGGAAGTTCCAAACTATAAATTTAAAGAAACAATGAATCCCACAAATAATTAACAGAGACCAATTAAACTTAAATGGTTGAGAATTCTATCTAGTAAAAAGAAAAAAAAAATCAAGTTAATCTATAAGTGTGAAAGAAATGAATCTATGTAGACTTTTACACTGTGACATCCAATCCTAAAAACAATGGAGCAATGTTATAAATTATTTGGAAAACAAAAAGCAGGTCTAAGAATTTTATGCTGAGTCAAACTGTCTTTCCAGTAGGAGGGGAATAAATTTGTTCAAACATACTAGACAGTTCTCATGAATCCTGCTATAATCATGAAGCCCAGCAAGAATCAGTTTTGGAATTTAAAGAAAATTTAATGACATCCAAAAGAATTAAGCAATTTGCTTAAACCATAAAGTAAAGACTAGTTCTCCTCATATTATCCCATACATGACCACAAACTCCTTATTTAATTGATAACAAGAGGCCAGGAGGTAGCATAGGAAGGAAAATAATTTAGTCTTAAAACCAAGAGTAATGAAATAAGAAATATGAGATAAACACATGAGTAAATATATGTCATAAACATATGTGTTTCCACATCAATATCTCTACCTGAGAACAGCCTCATCAAGTTCTTGTGGCCTGTTAGTGGCACCCATTACAAGTACTCTGTCATCTCCAGCAGACTGTACCTACAACACCAAAAAAAAGATTTTCAGTACTTTTAAATAAAGTAATGAAAAAGAAAAATACATACATATTTCTAATTGGGATAATTTAATAGGAATACACACACAAAAAAAACTCTGCCACATTAAAAATATCATAGCTGCCTGGCACAATGGCACATGCCTGTAATCCCAGTGGCTTGGCAGACTAAGTCAGGAGAATTGCAAGCTCAAAGCCAGCCTAGCTAAGCAATTCAGTGAGACCCCATCTCTAAATAAAATACAAAACAGGGCTCAGTGGTCAAGTATCCCTAAGTTCAGTCCCCAGTATCAAAAAGAAAAAAAATCATAGCCATGTGTGGTGCCCTATAATCCCAGCAGCTCGGGAGGCCGAGGCTCTTAGCAACTTAGCAAGATCCTGTCTCCCAATAAAAAATTAGGACTGGGGATGTGGGTCAGTAGTTAAGCACCCCTGGGTTCAAACTCTGTTACCAACAACAATGATATATACTTACACCATCAAATTCTATTAGAAATTCAGTTTTTAGACGTCTACTAGCATCATGCTCCCCTTCTCTTCTTTCACATAAAAGGCTATCAACTTCATCTAGGGGAAATACAAAGAGAATACTTTAATAAAAGGCCAATATATGTGATCATTTACAAATCTAGTTCATACTTAAGTTATTAACATAGTGTGTTCTACTGAATTCAATACGTAGTCTTCAACGTCACCGTTCTTTAAAACTTTTTCCTTCTGAATAATCTTTTCTATCATGCCTCTCATATTTGGAAAGAGGAATATCACAAGTATTCAAATAATTTAGCTGGAAAACATTCTCACCTATGAAAATTATAGAAGGCTGAAGTTCTCGAGCCACCGCAAAAAGAGCTCTCACCAATTTCTCACCTTCCCCCACCTAAAAAAAAGCATATGTATTGTTAAACAAATAAAAACGCAACACTATTCCAGTTCTTTAAATTTCATTATCGACAATCTAGAACTCAGTACTTTAATTTCTCTTCCTCACAACTAAAGATATGGTACAAGGAACTGGGAGTACTAGTGTGTGTAACTGAACTGTACCTTATAATTTTAGAAGAGACTATTTACCTAATTGCTAAGCTCTCCTTCCTATTTAAATACCTTCCTTCCTTATTTATTTATTTCTGTATTGTAATCGAATCCAGGGGTGATTTACCACTGAATTACACCCCCAGCCATTTTTATTTTTTATTTTGAGATAAAATCTCACTAAGTTGCCTAGGTTAGCTTCATACTTGTGATCTCCTGCCTCAGCCTCCAGCATTCTACTTCTTGACCAACATAGTGATTCTGAAAGTGTTCACTTTGTGACAGTTCACTGAGCTGTATATTTATGGTATAAAAACACTTTCCTACATGTATTCAATAAACAAGGTTAAATAAAACTTTAACATATTAAGATACATACGTAACTGGTTTTTGTAGAAAAACATCTAGTTTAATAACATAAATGCCCACAATTATGAGGAAGTTTCTGCAAAAAGTTTTCTCAAGATATATCATAAGAAACAGAAGGTGCACAACAAGAAATGACTCTAAGTCTTGAAATCTGAGATCCTGTCTGAGGTAAAATATTTAGCTTTTCTTACACCCTAAGCATACTGACAAACTGGTATGAGACCATAAGAAGATAACTAAGAGAGGAAAAAAAGCAGATGTAACACTAAATTCCTTTATGTATAAAAGGCTGTTTCACAAAAGAAAAGATTTTTGTTACATCCACTTTATAATTTTTTTTGGGGGGGGGTTACTGGGGATTGAACCCAGAGCCATTTAACCACAAAGCCACATCCTCAGCCCTTTGTAATTGTATTTTTAATTTAATTTTTTTTGTAGTTGTAGATGAACAGCATGCCTTTATTTATTTATTTTTTTATGTGGTGCTGAGGATTGAACCCAGTGCCTTACATGTGCAAGGCAAGTGCTCTGCCACTGAGTTACAACCCCAGCCCATTTATTGTATTTTATTTAGAGACAGGGTCTCCCTGAGTTGCTTAGGATCTCACTAAGTTGCTGAAGCTGGCTTTGAACTCATGATGTTCCTGCCTCAGCCTCCTGAGCCACTGGGATTATAGGTGTGTGCCACTGCTATAATCCACTTTACAAAAATTAGAAAATACATATTTCAGTTGGACATAAGAAAAAATGTATTGGGTATAACTGGCCAAATTATGGTCTAGACATTTCAACCTTCCTAAAAACAACCTTGCCATGGAATAATTATCAGGTTAGGGGATAAGATCATGGACTTTACATTGTTTCACAATTCATGAAGATGAAAGAAAACAGACTTGAAACAAATATGAATAATCAAATGGCAACATCCAGAGATATGAGAGAGAGAGAGAGAATTTTTTAATATTTGTTTTTTAGTTTTCAGTGGACACAACATCTTATTTTATTTTTATGTGGTGCTGAGGATCAAACCAGCGCCCCACACATGCCAGGCGAGTGCGCTACCGCTTGAGCCACATCCCCAGCCCCCAGAATCTTATAGGTAATGTTTTTTCATCAAAGATTTATATTTAAGTAAGTTTGTCAAAATACTTTCAACCACAAAGATTTTGATGAGGATCAGAGACTAATATGTCACTGGGTACCAAACAGAAAAGGAAGGGAAGGGGAGAGAAAGACAAAGCAGTATAGGCTTTGATAGACTATCTACTTCACAGTTTTGCAATACACTGGTTCTATACACGAGAAAAATTATTCTTGCTATGCCCTGTAGTTATGACTGCACTCCCCAAAAATGAACTGAGCTCTTCTTTGAACGTCACTATACGATCAGTGGACAGTAAATGGATGTCAAGTATATCTAAAAAGAGCAACAACAAAAAGATTTTTAAAAAAAGTGAAATGAAAAAGAAATCTAAATCATAGGGTAAAACAATAATGATTTAAAAACATGGAAAATATTGTGTTACATTTTAGTTCAAAATCAGAAAACTAGAAATACTCAGTTTAGGTCATTAGCCCATCTCTTCTCACACCGTCACTTGAAGTTTAAGTATAAAGTGATGGTATAAGTTATGGGTTGAACTATGTTCTCCCAAACCATGCTGAAGTCCTATCCTCAGTACCTATAAAAGTTGACCTTATTTGGAAACAGGGTCTTTCTAGATGACCAAGTTGGGTTGAGGTCATTAGGAGCAGAACCAAATTCTGAATGACTGTATCCTCATACAAAGTAGAAATTTAAGGGGTTGTGGCTCAGTGGTAGGGCACATGCCTCACATGCCTGAGGCACTGGGTTCGATCCTCAGCATCACACTTAAAAAAAAAAATATATATATATATATATATATAAAAAGATATTGTATTCATCTACAATTTTATGGCTGGGGTTGCAGTTCAGTGGTAGAGTGCTTGCCTTGCATGCATGAGGCCCTGGGTTTGATCCTCAGCACCACACAAAAAAATTAATAAATTAAAAAAAAAAAAAAGATATTGTGTCGTTCTACAACTAAAAAAAATAAAAAATAAAAGAAGAAAGTAGAAATTTGAGTACAAAGAAAGAAAATAAAGAAAGGGATGCATCTATTCAGGCATGGTGGGGCATGCCTATATTCCAAGTGAATCAAGAGGTTAGGCAAGAGGATTGCAAGTTTGAGGGTAGTCTGGGCAACTTAGCAAGACCCTGTATCAAAATAAAAACTGAAGGGGCTGGGACTGTGGCTCAGCGGTAGTGCACTTGCCTGGCATGTGTAAGGCCCTGGGTTTAATACTCAACACCGCACATAAATAAATAAAGGTCTATTAACAACTAAAATAATTTTTTAATACATAAAAATATAAAATAAAAATGGTTGGATATATAGCTCAGTGGTAGAGCATCCCTGGATTCAACTGCCAGTACTCTCCCTCTCTCCTGCCAAAAAGTAATGAATCCACAAGCCAAGAAATGCCAAAGATTGCCAGCAACATACCAGAAGCTAGTAGAAAGACATGTTAACACATTCTCCCTCATAGTCCTCAGAATAAAGTACCTCTGCCCACACTTCGATCTTAGACTGCCAGCCTCCTAAATCTAAATCTATAAGGCAATACACTTCCGATGTTTAAACCAGCCAGTTAATGGTACTTTGTTATGCAGCCCTAGCAAAGTACTACAGTATTTGAAACACAACTCTAATTTTAAAGAACCCTAACATTGCATACCAACTTTCTACCTTGAAGACTACCATTCATCATATATAGATTAAAAGATTCATAGAAAAATATTCTGTAAAATATTATCATTTATACTTAACACAGTAACATTTGGATGTTAACTTACAAACATGACAATACCAGCAAAAGAACACTCACATATTTTGAAGTTAAACTTGCAGCACTTATATTAAAAAAGGTTGCATTAGATTCTGCAGCTACTGCTTTAGCCTTTAAAAAATCAGAAGAACAAATACATTAATTCAGTATCTTACTTTAAAAACATAGCCACATTTGATCAATTTAAGTGCTAGAACAGATTCTCTAAAAATATAGGGTATGACACAATTTCCAACATATGGTAATAAAAATGCTTCCTTCTCAGCTAAAAGGAAAAGCTCTGGAAGAACTGTGTCTCTTCCCACTCTTCTTTTCTAAGAGGGAATATATAGCATGGTTGTGGTAGTGGGGGATGCTATTCTCTTCTTTGGTGAAAACACAAATAGCTAAGGGAAAAGTTACTGTTTCCCTAATTTGTCTTTTCCATCTAGAAAAGTGATGCAGAAGAAAGAGGTATCCAGATACTGGTAAAAACTATTGGTAAACGAAATGGAAATAAACAATCAAACTAACTAAAACATACTGATTATTTAAGTTGTTTAGACAGTCAAAAAAAAATGGTTAGAGAGATACTTAGTACACTAAGTTAAGCTATTCTAAAATACCACAAACATTACTGAGGATAAAATAGTTTTCCATTTATTTCTGCTTTGAAAACTAGTTTAAAAATTTAAAGAGAAGATATCATAGCAAAAAGCAATTCATAACAGACTCAGGAATAATAAACTTATATTATCCTTAATATTTCAATAGATTACTCAGTTCTTTGAAAATTTTTCTTACCAGCATTGTCTTCCCATTTCCAGGTGGACCAAAGAGTAGCAATCCTCTGGCAGGAGCTCTAAGCCCTGTGAACAACTTTAAAAATGTGTATTAGTTCACAACTGTGATTCTGAAGACAATTTTTTACAACATCTAAAATGTATCCTAAACAGAAATACCCAAGGCTTTAAAGGGACACAAAATCATTAAGTTAGTATAATTTAAAACAGAAATAAATAAATAAATAAAACCAAATCATCAGGGGCTGGGACTGTGGTTCAGCAATAGTGCACTTGCCTGGCAAGTGTGAGGCACTGGGTTCAATTCTTGGCACTGCATATAAATGAATGAAATAAAAGTCTATCAACAACTAGAAAAAATTAAAAAAAAAAAAAAAGTCATCAGTGACCAAAATAAAAACAGCCTAGTTAAATAAGAAACTGAACATGGCATGTCTCTTTACTTAGAAATTCCACCAAATAATAAATAAATAAATAATAAGTAAGTCATAAATCTTCCAAACAGAAACAGGAAAGAGAGCTGGGGGTGTGGCTCAGTAGTAAACCATGTACCTAGTATGTGTGGGAATTTGGGTTCAATTCCTAGCTCTGTGGGAAAAAAGAAGAAAAGACAGGCATGGTGGTGTACACCTAAAACCACAGCTACTCCGGAGACTGAGGCAGGAAGATTGCAAGTTCAAGGCTAACCTCAGCAATTGAGTGAGAGAGACTGTCTCAAAATTAAAAGGGGAGGTGGGCTGGGAATGTAGCTCAATGGTACAGTGTTCCAAGGAATGAAGGAAGGAAATAAATAAATAAAACTAAAAGATAGGAGACAACAAATTTTTGCAAGACTGAGAACGGATAAAGTGTGGTATATTATTTAGCAGAGATTAATGAGCTAAAACCTAAATACTGGTGTATGAAAGGACACCTAGAAACAAGATATAAGCTGAAGTGAACACAAAACCCTAAAGCTCAGCAATTGGAGGCATCAGACCACAGAAAGCAGTAGGAAGGAAGATAGATGGCCAAAACCAGAAGAACTGAGTCAAAATTAGTAAGAGGAGCAATTGAACCCATGTTCCTGCTTTCTAGCAAGGGTAGTCAGGCAAGTACCAACAATAATCAAAGGAAGCAGGAATTTTAAATTAAATCAAGTATCTCCAACCAGGGTGTATAATATAATCCCAGTGACGTGGGAGGCTGAGACAGGAGGATTGCAAGTCAGAGGCCAGCAACCTGGCAAGACCATCAGCAACTTAGCAAGACCCTGTCTCAAAAGAATAGATCAAAAGGACTGGAGATGTGGCTCAGTGGTAAAGCACCCATCGGTTCAATCTCCAGTTCAAAAAAAAAAAAAAAAAATCAATCATCTCCAGACTAGGGATGGCAGGAGTCAAGGGCAAAACATTACACTGAAAACACTTCATACTGAGAGTGTATGAAATGTTGGCATCCACGGATTCAACCAACTGTGAATTTAAAATATTTATTTTTTAGGTACTGGGAATTGAACCCAGGGTCCTTAACCACTGAGCACATCCCCAGCCCTTTATTTAAAAAAATATTTTATTTTTTAGTTGTAGTTGGACACAATACTTTTTTTTTTTTTAATGTGGTGCTGAGGATCGAACCCAGGGCCTCATGCTTGCTAGGCCAGCGTGCTACCACTGAGCCACAACGTCAGCCCCCCAGCCCTTTTTGATATTTTATTTAGAGACAGGATCTTGCCGAGTTGCTTAGGGTCCCGCTAAGTTGCTGAGGCTGATTTTGAACTCATGATCCTCCTGCCTCAGCTTCCCTAACCACTGAGATTACAGGCATGCGCCACTTTGCCCTGCTTAAATATTTTTTTAAAAAACCTGGATCTGTACGGAGCATGTACAGATGTTTTCATCATCATTATTCCCTAAGCAATGAAGTATAATATTAATTGCATAATATATACATTATATTAGGTATTACAAGTAATCTAGACATGATTTAAAACATACAGGAGGACATGTGTACATTAGGTACAAATTTTATACAAGGGACTTGAATATCCATAGATTTTGGTATCTGGAACGAATCACCCACAAAGGCAGATAACTGTACTTTTAAGTTAAATCATAAGAAATGACTGATATTCAGTTTTTTAAAAAATAGTTTTTCAGTAGTTTTAGGTTAGTAGAAAATACAAGGTTCTCACATAACAAACACTCCCTTATTCCCCATTTCTCCTACATTAAGATCTTGTATTAGTGTGATATATTTGTTACAACTAATGAAACAACTCTGATACATTATTATTAACTAAAGACTACAGTTTACATTAGGGTTCACTTTTTTATTTTTTGGTAATGGGGATTGAACTCAGGGGCACTCAACCACTTTGAGACACATCCCCAGCCCTATTTTGTATTTCATTTAGAGACAGGGTTTCACTGAGTTGCTTAGCACCTCACCTTTGCTGAGGCTGGCTTTGAACTCTTGATCCTCCTGCCTCAGCCTCCTGAGACCTGGGATTATAGGTGTGCACCACCATACCTGGCCAAGTGTTCACTCTTAATGTGGTACATTCTATGTTTTTTTTTTTTTTTTTTTTAATTNTATAATTTTTTTTGGGGGGGGGTTACTGGGGATTGAACCCAGAGCCATTTAACCACAAAGCCACATCCTCAGCCCTTTGTAATTGTATTTTTAATTCTTATCTTTTTGTAGTTGTAGATGGACACAATGCCTTTATTTTTATGTGGTGCTGAGGATCAAACCCAGGGCCTCACACATGCTAGGCAAGTGCTCTACTGCTGAGCCACAGCCCCAGTTCCATTCTATGGTTTTGACAAACATACACCATCATTAAAGAATCATACAAAATAGTTTTACTGCTATAAAATCCCTGGTGGTTCACTTATTTATTCTTCCTTACTTCCCCATGAATCCTTGATCATAGTTTTGCCTTTTACAGAGTATCAAATAGATGCAATCATACAAAATGTAGCCTTTTCATATTAACTTCTTTCATTTACTAATATGCATTAAATAAGGTTCTATGTCTTTTGTGGCTTGGTAGCTCATTTGAATAATATTTAATTGTTGAATATTTCATTATATGGATATACCACAGTCTGTAAACCATTTGCATACTGACAGTGATTTTGGCTGTTTCCAAATTTTGGAAATTACCAAAACAAAACAAAATAAAAACCTGCTAAACTAATGCATACCTACAATCTCAGCTACTGAGGACGATTGAGGTTATGAAGTCAGACTTATATGAAACAAAGCAATACTAGAACCATTACCCCAGCCCTTTTCAGTGTTTAAGAGAGGGTCTGGCTAAATAGCTTAGGGCCTCACTAAATTGCTGAGACAGGTCTTGAACTTCCCCCGACTCCACCCTGTCCAATCCAGTGAACCCCCGCCCCTTATTGTGAGTCAATATCTGTATATCAGAGAGAACATGGCCTTTGGTTTTTTGAGATTGGCTATTTCACTTAGTATAATAGTCTCCAGTTCCATCCATTTACCAGCAAATGCCTCAATTTCATTCTTTGTTACAGCTGAGTAATATTCCATTGTGTATATGTACCACTGAGGTTTCTTCTAATATGACCATTTTGGTCTTGAACCTTTCCCACCTCACTTCCTTCTCTCTACCTTCACTCTAGTGAACACATAGGCAATATATAATTCTTAGAGATGGTTGAACAAATTCATGTCCAAAGGTCATTTACAAGTTGGAAGTGGTGGTACATGCCTGTAATCCCATAGCTTGGGATGCTGAGACAGGAAGATCGAAATTTAGTGAGGCCCTAAGCTATTTAGTGAGACACTATCTTCAAAATTAAAAACAAACAAACAACAACAACAAAAAAAACAGGGCCGTACAACCTTTGCACATTCATTTAAAACTGCATCCTTCACAATGTACCTATGTATTTCCACTAGATGTTACTGAGTCCATAACAGTAGCATGCTCAAGAAGAAAAACCATCCCAAAAATTGATCCTCAGATTTATTTTCTATAATACCAATGGAAGAGCACTAAATATGCAATCTATGAACCGCAAAAACCCCAAACAGTACAAGTATGGAAAAACAATTGCAATAACTCACCTTCCTAATGAGTCTCAAAATATGAGATGAAAGGTTAGATCCTTATACATCATTGGCTAACTCTCCCCATCTATTTAATGATTTAATACTCTAAAATTTTTTTTAAAGATTGTTCTTCAAACTTAAAGAATTATTTTTTATCTTAATTTCTTCTCTTAGTATGATTTTTATACCATAATTTTAAATCTTTCACCTTCATATAAATATTATACCATACTATCCATTTTTCTATAAAAGTTACAAATGGCTTTAGGCCAAGTGCAGTGGTGCATGCCTGTAATCCCAGCAATTCGGGAGGTTGAGGCAGGAGGATCCCATGTTTGAGGCCAGTCTTAGCAACTTAGTGAGGCCTGAAGCAACTTATCAAGACCCTGTCTCAAAAAAAAAAAAAAAAAGGACTGGGGATGTAGCTCAATGACAAAATGCCCTGGGTTCAATCCCCAATACCAGAAAAAAAAAATCAGGGGGTGGCGGGGAGGATTTGGAATTAGGCACTCACATTCATTCTCTTATAATAATAACTTGCCAAATCAGTTGCTAATGATGTCTTTTTAAAAACACTAAATCAACGATTATCCTATATGTATCATTCATTCTAGCATAGCCCAAATATGTAATACAACAACAGATTTAGCAATGAATGGTATTACAAGAAAATGACAATATAATAAAGCCCTTACCTCAGGTCTCAGAGAAGGAAGAATAACAATTTCTTGCAAGGCTTGTTTTGCCAACTCTTGACCAGCTATATCATCAAATTTAACAGCTGTTCCACTAAGAAACAATAACTCAATTAATTTCACAACAGAAATATAAATATTACAATTATGAAATATAAACTCTATGAAGACATTTTTTAAAAATTTTTTTTAGTTGTAGACGGACATGATATAAAACTCCCCAAAATTATTTTTGTTTATTTTTATGCGGTGCCAGGGTCAAACCTAGTGCTTTGTGCATTCGAAGCAAGCACTCTAACACTGAACCACAACCTGGGCCCCTATGAAGACATTTTTATGTTAACTATGAAACTAAAGTTGAATTAATTAGCAAAAATTATTTTCTACATTTATAAATGAAAGCCAGCATAAACATTTGGTATGTAAATCACATAAGGTATTTACCATTTCATTTATGACACATTTTATACATAAAACTTTAATATAGAAACTGTAAAATGAAATACTATAGAAAATAAAACTTACTTGTCCACAATTTCATTCATAATAAGGTTAGCAAGGTTGCTGTCCACATTCCTAAAATTCTTTAAGTCTTTCTTTTTACGAGGAGCAGTTGTAGGGGTAGAAGGCTTATTTGTTCTATTTGTTTTCGGAGTACCCTTAAAGGATATAAAAATTTAATGTGAAAATACAATCTATCATTAATCTTAAAATTCACAGGATTCAAGGTTTAAAATAGGAAAAATTATATAAAACTCCCCCAAATTATATATTTCACCCAAGGTTAAAATATATTCACTACTGAATAACAACTGGCATGAAGGGGGTTTACAAAGAAATTATCCCAAGAGATTTAATTATTATAAAAGAAAAAGGCCCTAGGACAACATAGTCATATAATTTTGATCCTTGTTAATATGTACATAAATTAAAATAATTTTTAAAAATAAACTAAGTGATATATATAATGTACATATTTTATATATGTGTGTGTGTATACACACACACACACACACACACACACACACACATATATATATCACTAATTTCATTCAATAGGCTGGATAAGTGAACTTAATTAAAAAAAAAATGTTCAATTAGGTCCAAAAGGGGAGATAAAAAAGATTTGTTTTTTCATAGTGAGATACCTTTGCAGATTAAAAAATTATATGTTTAACTTTGTGGAAACATCATTTCTGTAAAGTAAGTACTTATAATAAACTTAAGCAAGTATAACATTAAAGTTTCTACTTGTAAAAACACAGCAATTAAAGTTGCTATTCTAGAATACCTTATGAGTGGCAGCTGCAGGACCAGATCCTTGTCTTGCTCCAGAAACCATGGATAAACCACTGCAACTAGGTGCTCTGTGGTGACCGGAAAGACCTGTGGATCCAGTTTTCAGAACAGTTTTTGAACGAGGCAGTGAATTACTAGCATGTGTTAGGGGATCTTTTCTTTTTGGAACAGCTCCACTTTCTGTCAAGGAAAAAGCAAAACCGCCATCATTAGAAAATAGTGGCTAAAAAATTAATAAGGACAAGTAAAAATTTGCAAAACAAAGCTAATAATATTTTTTTTTTACATTCAGAAATATTTAAAAATAAGATTTCAATCAGAACGTATACCAAGGTGTCCTGGTTTTCAGTAGGTGAATGGGAATATAATTACTCAGTTTTTTTCTTTTTTTGATGCATATTCTAATTTTTTTTTATATATAAAGAAATGTATTTCTAAGGGGCTGGGGTTGTAGCTCAGTGGTAGAGCCCTTGCCTGGCATATGTGAGGCACTGGGTTCAATTCTCAACACCACATATAAATCAATAAAGGTCCACAACAACTAAAAAATATTAGAAAAAAAAAAGAAAATATATTTCTATGAAGAAAAAAAACTTCAATTGTGAGGAAAGAAAGAGGGTATCAGGCAAATAAATTTCCCAAATACTTAAGAAACAAGTGCAGTAAAGTCATTAGAAATATGATATACACTAAAAAATAATAATACTTCACTATTTTGGTTCTAAACTTTCATGACTATAAACTACTATGAAAGTTCAGCCTGTGCCCACTATAAGAATTTTCTGAATTAACTGATATTGAAAAAGTATCAATCCCAGTGGCTCAGGATGCTGAGGCAGGAGAATCACCAGTTCAAAGCCTGCCTCAGTAACTTATACAGGCCCTATGCAACATAGTGAGACACTGTCTCTAAATAAAATATAAAAAAAGGGCTGGGGATGTGGTCCTGGGTTCAATGGACAGTACCCAAAAAAAAGAAAAAAAGAAAGAGTATCAAGTTGTGACTTTTAACACACCAAGTATTTTATGTGAAGTACATTTATAGAAAGCCTCTGATTAAGTCAGAAGGCTACCAGTTCTTTGATACTCCCTATATGAATTATGATATAGTGTTAAAATTTTACTGCTTCTAAATAATATTTTTATAGATTTACATAGCAACTGTCAGTGTTTATTAATAGCAATGTTTACTATAAAGATAAACATTAAATCAATGAGCAAATTAGACTGGCCAAGAGAAAAGACAAAGCCTGTTTTATGTCATCAAATCCCTTAATATGGTTTAAAGAAACAAAGCACTCTAAACTAGTATAAGGAATTAGCTTATTTAAATTTATTTATTTATTTATTTTGTAGTTATAGTTGGACACAATACCTTTACTTTATTTATTTATTTTTATGTGGTGCTGAGGATCAAACCCAGGGCCTTGTACTTGCTAGGCGAGCGCTCTACGACTGAGCCATAACCCCAACCCCAGAAATTAGCTTATTTATTTAGAGAACCAAGTAGTTTATCTCAGGTAAACTGTTATAAAATCAAAAAGACTAAATAAAATTCAAATTTTTAAAAAACCTTACCTTCAGGATACCTTCAAATGAGGATCTGAACCTTAAGACTGAATTTTTAATTGGCACTACAGGACTAAAATCAGGACCTCTAAGACAAGTAGAATATATATATAGCATTGAGACAGTTTTAACCATGTACACAAATATTATAATATTACATCAACTTTGAGTCATTCATTTATATTATGATAATCAAATTTGTGAAAATCCTGAGGATCATTATATACCCACTTTATTATCTTGAATTGTTTTTCTAAGACATAAACGTTCATGACTTTTGGAATTATATTAGTCACCACAGGAAGTAAAACCATTCCTAACTCAAGATTTAATTAAACTAACAAGTAGTTGGGCACAGTGGCATACCTCTGTAAGCCAAGCAATTTGAGGTGGAGGCGATGAAACAGGAGGATCTCAAGTTTGAGATTAGCCTCAGCAACTTAATGAGACCATGTCTCAAATTTAAAAATAAAAAGAGCTGGGGATGTAGCTCAGAGATAAAGTGCCCCTGAGTTCAATCTCCAGTACCACAAAAACAAGAACAAATGTATCGAATGGCCAATAAGTATAGTATACTAAATGTAGAAAAAACAAAAAATGGAAATATAGTTTGTATCTACAAAAACAGATTCAATCTACAGAAAAGAAACAGAGGACAATTTATAATAATCAGAAAAAATATATTCAAATGATAAGACAACTCAAAAATTAGGGAATTTGAGAATAAAGTTTATCAAAAGGTTTTTACAGTACATAAATGTAACATTCTGAAAGGTACATTCGAGGAGCTAATTAGATATTGACTCTTGCAAAGAAGCAGGATAGCATTCTAGAAAAGGGAATAACTTAAATAAAAGCCAAGATGTTGGGGGGGAAGGGTAAGACCTCTTTGGAGTAGTACTAAACAGTATTTATTTCAGAGGGGGAAAAAAAGGAAAATGAAGAATTTCTTCAGACAGAAAATATATAGTCCTGGGACTATAAATAGAAATTTCATAGTTGGACTATGAATAAAAATTTCATAGCTAAACAGCAAATTTTTAATTTTAATTTTAGTAACCATACTTTCCAACTTTAGACTATCCATTATTTTCCATTCCTCTTGCAGTGCTGGGGATCAAACCCAGAGCCTCATGCATACTAGTCAAGTGCTCTAGCATTATACCCCCAGCCCCAAGACTTCTCATTATTGTTTCTCAAGGAACACCTATGAGAATGACAACACACTTTTCATCAAACATACCAAATATCATTAGGCAATAAGTATGTTCAAAATGTCCAGGGAAAAGAAAAGCCACTTGTGTTGTAAGAATGAAGGCATTTTTTTCAGATAGAAAGACTAACAGAGTTGCTGGGTGTAGTGGTGCACACATGTAATGCCAGACACTCAGGAGGCTGAGAAAGGAGGATCACAAGTTCAAGGCCAGCCCAGATAACTACATGAGACCCCATCTCAAAATAAAAAAGGGTTGGGGATGTAGGTCTGTGGTTAAGTGCTTGCTTAGTGTGTGCAAGGCTCTGAGTTCAATCCCTTGTACTGCAAAACTAGAAAGAGATAAGAGGATTATTATTTTTCAGCATAAGCCTTTCAATATTTTTGAATCAACTATGAAGTATAATCGTTTACAAATAATGAACTGCATCCATTAAAGTAACAACTTAGAGTTAAAAAAGATATATATTATTAAGATATATTAGTGAAATAGTCACTAAAAATCATGAAATAAAATGTTTCCATCCCAGCAGAAAATTTCCTCATGTTCACTGGTACGCTATTCCTGTCACTTTATCTGCTGGCCCAAGGCAACCATTAATTTGCTTTCTGACACTACAGGAGTCAACTGATTTAGTAATTTCTGTTGACTTAGGGTCAATATCACTGAATCATTCTGTAGACAGTCTCAATCTGTTGGGATTAAATAGCACATTTTCAATTTTCATTTTAGTAACCATACTTTCCAACTTTTGACTATTCATTATTTTCAATTCCTCTTACAGTGCAGGGATAGAACCCAGAGCCTCATGCATACTAATCAAGTGCTCTACCACTGCTACCACTGACCTACAACTACACACCCAACCCCAAGATTTCTTATATTGTTTTTTTTTTTTTTTGGTGGGGGGGGGCGTTGTACTGGGAATTGAATGCAGGGGCACTTGACCCGAGCCACCTCCCCAGCCCTATTTTATATTTTATTGGCTTTGAACACTCGATCCTCCTGCCTCAGCCTCCCAAGCTGCTGGGATTACAGGCATGCACCCCCGTGCCCAGCTTCTCATTATTGTTATTGCTTAGTTTATATCATCTGCTGAGAATACTTGCTTGTTAAATGTCACATTTTCTTTTAACTCTTTGTATTGATAATAAGTGCTTTACAGTGCTAAACCCAACATCTGAGTCTACTCAATTTCTATTAACTATCTATTTCAAGTTAAGAGTCTTCGTTCCTTCCTTCCGTCTCTCTTCTTCCCTCCCTCCCTTTTTCCTGGGCTAGGGATTGAACCCAGAGGTGCTGTACCACTGAGCTACATCCCCATCCCTTTTTATTCTGAGATAGGGTCTCACTAAGTTGCCCAGGCTGGCCTTGACCTTGTTATCCTTCTGACTCAGGAGTCATTGGGATTACAAGCGTGGACCACCAAGCCTGGCACTTCCTGATTTCTTTACATGTCTAGTAATTTGAATTGAAAATTGGATACCATAAATAACACATTATAGTACTGAGTAGACAGGTATGATTTCTTTCAAAAAGAGGTGAAATAAATCATTCAAGTATATAATATTCCAGAAGTGAGTGATATTAATAAATTAGGCCTCAGTGAGACAGTTCATTCACTAGGGATTACTGCATATCAAATATCAACACTATATAAATTAGTTGTGAAGTTAACGTCCCTCCAATAAGAATACAGAATTAATGGGACAGATTATTGGGATTTCAAATAAGACAAAGTTTGATGTTTTTAAAATGAGTGCCAGGAAGAAAATATATTGCCTTTTCTTTACTTTTTTGGATGACATAAAAATGTAATGGGATCTAACATGTTCAATGAAGTAGAAAACAATTATGATAACAAGGGAAAAGCATACTAGTTTTTCAAGGATAGAAAATTTTTACTGTTTATCCTGATAAAAGTATTAAGATCTCAAATATGTACTTTGGAAATTTAACTGTCTGTATGTGGTACATTCTTACATTTCTTTGTTTTAAAGTTCTTTATGAAAATGTCATGCCTTCACAGCCATGCTAAGAGAACACACAAAATACTAACATCTATTCTTGAAATGGCATTTTAAATCAGACAAAGGAAAGAATGGGCAGAGGAATACAGTCATTGACTCTGTACTGGAAGACTAAACCACAGTGAGAACTCCTTAAAGGCAGAGGTGAAGTCACAAGGAAAAAGAGATGATGACCAGCTATTTCTTCTCTCCACAGAAATCCATTTATTCTACCTCTTCTCTATTAAAACCTTAAAAGTTGTTAATTACATATAAATAAAAAAATGCAATTGTCTTACAGCCTAACCTAAGTTTTTTCTACTATAATTTGATCAAAGTAATATTTACTTTAGTAAAATTTAAGCCCTGGACATTAAACTATTGCTGAAAAAGTCACCAAAATAACTGAGAAGGCTGGGGGAGTAGCTGAGTGGTAGACTGCATGTTTAGCAAGCATGAAGCTCTGGGTTCCATCCCCAGCACTACAAACAAACAAACAACAAGAAGAAAAAGAAAAACCGAGCTGAAATATTAGAGTGTCTAGAAAATGAAGTTTCTCCCAATCAAACCCAACCAAACAAACAAAAAAAAAAACATTTAATCTTCTACAGGAACTGATATCTAAAAGTTCATGGAAAAAAGATTACTCCATAGTAACAATATTATTATGTTTCTCCTCAATGTGATGTTTCAAATTTTTTCTAAAATGTTCATGTATAAAATACAGAAATTCTGAAATGCAATGAAAATTGATAAAGAAAAATTAAAATCTGTCTTAAACTTTCACTAAAAATTGGTATAGCTATTCATGAAAAAAATACAAAAACTTAAAAGACAATAGAAACAAGAATATTTTAAGAGAATGTATACTCATTTTATAATCTCAAAAATTGGGATTCGCAAAACGTGCAAAAAATGTTTAGAAAGGCTGTATTTTATTTTTACGTGTTCAAATACACTATCAATGACAGATATATATGTTTTCAACACATCCCTATGAAAACAAAAAACAATTCAATCTTCCAATATAAAAGCAAATCAATGTTATCAGGTTAAGCAAGACTCTAGTTTGTACACAAGCTTTTATTATTTTATGTTAGTTAACCTAAACCTACCTGACTGAAGATGTCCATTTCGGCATGTCAAGTTAGTATTGTCATTATAGACGTCCGTTTGTGACTTGGAAAATTGCAAAACTGGTTGCAGCTTCTCTATGCAATAGAGGGGGTTAAAAAAGGACAAAATAAACAAAAAGAAAAAAATAATGAAATAAAATTTGCATGTGAAAATGAAATATTATTCAAGGCGTTACAAGGTTGTTTTATGATGAAGAGTTTTTCCATTTATATAAATACTCTTCAAAAACGTAATTAGTAAAAACTCAAGACATGAAAATAGCAACAGAAATCAACAGGTGAAAGGTTATGTTCAAAATATGACTTATTCAGATTTGGCAACCTGAACAGTTACATACCAGCATTACTCCCAGCAAATATTTACTGAATTATCACATACATTCAAATCAACTGTGTTGGGAAAGTATCAGATAAAAAAATGAATATGGTCTCTACCATCCATAAACTTACTACATATAATTGGCAAATAACAATATTTTTTAAAAAGGACTAAGTAGTATAGAAGACATCATTGAAAAGGTGTCACAGAGGAAGTCAACAATAAGTTGGCTAAGATTTGAAAAGATAAAAAGAAAGGACATTTCAGGAGAGAAAAGCACTTAAAATGACACAAAAGGAATGAGTAAGAAATGCTACATTTGGTTACATGAACTAACATTAAGTCAGCCAAAAAAACAGAGGCAATAAAGCAGAGTGAAATGAGCATGCTGCAGAAGTTTGTGTTTAGTACCCAACCATTTGTTTAAACATACATGTGCAGTTGTGTATAGGAATATTGACTCTAAAAAGGACCCAAAGAAACTGGTAATGCAGGTGCCTCTTAGGAGGGGGAATGGGTGGCTGGGGCAGAGTACAAAATGGATGCCATTCATACTTGAATTTTTTAAATTTTGTGGCATGTGGGTATATGGTATACTTATTAAATAAATCAATTCAGGATTATTTCAATCCTACCTCTACTGCAAACAGCAAAAACCCTGCAACTGTCTTGAGTCTCTAAATCTGGCACCAAAAGCCCAAGAAGGTAACAGTTTGATTTTTGGTATTCTCCACCACTGTTACACTCTCTTTCTTTCTCATCAGTCAGTCTAATATGATAGCTAATGCATACTTTGCTCCACCACTTACTGATGATACGACCATGCTTAACCTCAGTTTTCTAAGAATTCTCAAAGATTAAATAATGTACATAATAAAGTAGGTACTCTGCTTCACCTGTAATAGAGGCTGTTTTTATCATGTTTATTTTGCTGAATAGTCCAAGTTCCCATAACAGTTTATTTTCTTTACTAGCAAGTCATTGAAAACATTTAAAATTGCAGCACAGAGGGTAGAGGTTTAGTTCAGTGATAGAGCACTTACCTACCATGCACAAAACCCTGGATTTGATCCCCAGAATATAAAAGGGGACAGGGGAGTAGCTCATACATACTAACTCAAACTTTTATTTCTAAGGTCAGACAAGCAGGCGCCATGCTTGGTTTAACAACACATGCCTCTGGGACAGGTTAAATAGCAGCTACCCTTTCTACACAAAGCACAAAGTACTGCACACCTTTTGTATTCTAGAACTGGCTGATACAATATACCTCGGAGACTTTTTTTGGTTTTTTTGCTTAGCTAACAGGTAGGTCATTTGATTTTTCTCAATAATACTCTTTAAATTGCCATAATGAGACACAGTCCACTTGTGTTAAGAGCATAAATTAGAAAAAAATACTGATCTGTATAAGTCATCTTTATCAGTTAATACTTCAATTAAATGTAACAAAAAGTTCACAGACATTCATGATACAGTAAACAGTAAACAGTAATTAAACAGTTTCTTTTCACATTAATTGGGAACAAAAGGTCACAGAACTTGTACAAAGAGTTTATATTTTTTTGTGTGGAACCATACACATACACTATAGCAGTATACTGCTAATATAATTCTACTCCAATTCATTTCTGTTTTAAAAAAAAAAGGAAAACAACTGGGGATGTAGCCCAGTGGTAGAGCATTTGCTTAACAGAGCAAGACTCTGGGTTCAATCCCCAGCACCCCCCACTCCCCCAAAAAACTGTTTCTTTTTAGAATGAATAGGTTTTATAGACTAATTGATTATTTAAATTAAAACAGTGATGGGCTGGGGATGTAGCTCAATGGTGAAGTGCCTGCCTAGCATGCATGAATCCTGGGTTCTATCCCGAGTACCACAAAATAATTTTTTAAAAATAATTAATTAATTAAAACAGTGATTCATGACCTCCCCATACCCAATCCCCACATAATAATCTATTTGATATACTCTGAGGGAGAATATTAACATGTAACCCTTCTTCTTAAAACCCTTAATGACTTCCAAATGCCCAGACTGCACCTCAAGCTCCTTCAAATGATAATCCAGGTCATCCATGATCTGTCTCCATCTCCTATGCTGAGTAATCTCTACTTCATGCTCTACCAGCACCTATATTTCCCTACTCATCATGCTATTTCTTGCCCTTGAGCCTTTTTTTTTAATATATATATTTTTTAGTCATTGATGGACCTTTATTTTATTTATTTATATGCAGTGCTGAGAATCGAACCCATAGCTTCACACATGCTAGGCAAGCGCTCTGCCACTGAGCCACAACTCCAGCCCAACCAGTTTTTCTTTGTGTGTGTGTGTGTGTGGTACTGGGGATTGAACCCATGGCCTTGTGCATGTGAGGCAAGCACTCGACCAACTGAGCTATATCCCCAACCCTGCCCTTCAGACTTTGTTCAAGCTGCTGTTTCTTCCAGAGATGTCTTTTCTTGAGTTATTTAATAACTTTTATTTATCTTTTAATATCTGCATTTTAGATTTTACTTCTTCTAGGTTGCTTTCTCAGATATCTGTTTTCTACCCCTATAAAATATGTACATATGCTCATGCTACATACAGTGATGATGACTTTTGTGTCTGTTTCTCCCATTATAAGATCCTTAAACAGAAGAATTGCAACCAATCTATCAGTAAATTGTTCAACCTTCAAATATTATAATTCAACTACCTATTGCCATTTTTTCTTACTACATGCTGGCCCAAGCCTCCATCATTTTTCTCAGATTGTCTTAACAGTGTCCTACCTGATCTCCCTGGTTCATCCCTCAGAGTCTACATGCAACCTGACAATCAGAGCAATATTCCTAAAACTTAAGTCTTATGCCAGCTTATGCCATTTCTTTCTCCCAATTCCTTATAGCTGCTCTTCTTTTCACAGATCGTAAAAGTTCAAATCCTCATGGTGGCCTATCCAAGCCCCATATGTTATGACAGCCTCTGCCCCCATTAGTTCTCTGACCTCATCTATTTTAACACTTGTACAGTGGTCTCTTTACTGCTTCACAAACATACCAGGTATGTTCCTTCAAGGAATGGCACAGGCTCTTATTTCTCTGTAACCATTCTTCTCCTACATATCTTTCTGGGTAACTCATATCACCTTCAAAAAAAAAGAATACCCTGACTATCCTGTTCAAAACTAAAAACTCAAAGCACCTCCCAATCCACTCCTCCTGTTTTACTTTTCCTCTATAATACTGCTTAACTTATCATTTATGGTTATCATATACTGTCTTCTCTTGGATGGAATACAAACTCTATGGAGGTCGGATCCTTGTCTATATCCCAAATGCCTAAAACAGAGCTTACCACATAGTCATCATCAAGTATTTGCTGAGTTAACAAGTAAATTCAGTTTATATCCCTTGGCACTATAGCTAGCATAGAACAGAGAGACATAAGAAAACTGATGTTTAATGAAGTGTAACCACCAGGAATATCAAAATGCTAATGCCAAATTATCTTTTTTATGCAGTTAAGCTTTACTCTAGCTTTCATTATCACTAACCCCAAGATAAATAAAGTCTCCCCACCTTTATCAGAGAGGCTGTTCCCTCTCAAACCAGTTTGTTTGGGGAACTCACAGGATCATTCTCCCCATTCATCTGGTACCACACCTCTAGGAAAATGATTTTTAACCAGCATAAATTTTAACACAAATATGCTTTACTACGCAACTGTACAGTTTTTTGTTTATTTTACTACTTTTGTATCACCACTCCCACACCTTGTCAGTTCTTGGAAGACAGGAATATGTTAATGTCTGCTTTTTGCCACCCTCTGCAGGTTTTTTTTTTTGTTGTTGTTATTTTTGTTTTTGTACTGGGGTTTGAACCCAGAGGTACTTTATCACTGAGCTACATCCCCAGCCCATTTTTAAAATTTTGAGACAGGGTCTAGCTGAGTTGCTGAGGCTGTCCTCCAACTTGTGATATTCCTGATTAACACTGAATAACACTGTTGCTATTTCAACAGTGATCCTCCTGCCTCAGCCTCTAGAGTTTCTGGGATTACAGGCACGTGCCACCACACCTGGTATCTCCTCTCTATTTTTAAAGTAACATCTCTCTCATTACCTAATATGTATAAGGCTGTGGGGTTGATCCCTAACACTGCAATATGCAAGTAATATCTTTTATAAATATTTTTTTGAGAATGAAAACAGATATCCATTTCAAAACATAAAAAGTATTATTTTAATAGCTAGCTTTATGTTGTATTCTTTTTGTCCTATCTTCTAATAATGCAAATAAATTACAAAGTCACATTGAAAAATAAGCATATATACAGCTGGGTGTGGTGGTTCATGCTTGTAATACTAGTTATTCACAAAGTTGAGGCAGAAAGATCTCAAGCTCAAGACCAACCTGGACAACTTAGCAAGATACTATCTCAAAATAAAAATGGCTGGGGATATAGCTCAGAGGTAGAGAACTTGCTTAGTATATGTAAAGGTCTGGGTTTAATCCACCAAAACAAGAAGGGGAAAAAGAGGTCTATAATTGACAATATACTTTTAATATTTTACTGTATCAGAACTTTAAATAAAAGATAAAAGTCAACTCATTCAATTTGAAACATGTTACAAACTGTTCCATAATCATATTTATTCTGCATCATATATGACACTTTAAATATACTTTGAAAGGCTTCATAGCTAAAACACATATAAATTACCTACTAGAACAATTAACTATTTTACTATAACCTTTGATATAATATTTTATTATATATAAACACACACATGACATATGTGTATTGCAGGGGATCAAACACAGGGCCTCACACATGCTAGGCAAGCACTGTACCATTCTCCAGCCCTAACTTTTAATTATATTTGATATATAATAGCCTTTATAAAGGAAGTAAAAAGGAAAACCCTTTCAGCCACAGAAGTCAGGGAACATTATCTTGTTAGCCCTCTGTAGTGAAGGTTGGTTTTTTAACTACATAGGGAAAAAAAAAAAAACTACAAAATAAGTAAATAAATAAATAGACATGTAAATATTTTTCTACTAAAGCAGGGGAGGGGGACAGATTAAAAAAAAAAAAGAATAAAAACCAATATTATGGGGTTGGAGGTTAGCTCAGTGGTAGAATGCTTGCTGACCTTATGAAAGGCCCTGGGTTTGATCACCAGCACAGCTGAAAAATCCTCAACATTTGAAAAGTACTTACTATAGGTTAGGTTCCTTCAATAACACAATAGTCACAAATAGGAGGTAAATATTATCTATTAGCCTTATTTAAAAATTAGATTAAAAAAAAAGATTCAAATATGCTAAATAACTTACTCCAACTCACAGAGGTACAAATATATAAGGTCTGCCTTCTTACCAAATAAATATCTACTATTTCCATCATACCAAGGTATAGTAGAATGATTCAGATGTGGTAGATGTTTGTTCCACTTTGTTTTAAGGCATAGATTTTCCCTTAAAATATATTTTTAAGCCAGGCATGGTGGCACATGCCTGTAATCCCAGCAGCTCAGGAGGCTGAGACAGGAGGATCGAGAGTTCAAAGCCAGCCTCAGCAATGGCAATATGCTTAGCAACTCAGGGAGACCCTGTCTTTAAATAAAATACAAAATATGGCTGGGGATGTGGCTCAGTGGTGAGTGACCCCGAGTTCAATCGCTGGTACACACACACACACACACATATATTTTAAACTTATACCATCAAGCCAGGTATAGTAGCACACCTCTATAATCCCAGTGGTTCAGGAGGCTGAGGCAGAAGGATTGTCAGTTCAAACCCAGCCTCAGCAACTCATTGAGGCCCTAAGCAATTCAGCAAGGCCCCGTCTCTATATAAAATATAAAAAAAGGACTGCTGCAGCTGGGTGCAAATGTGGTGGTGCATGCCAGTAATCTCAGCAGCTTGGGAGGCTGACAGGAGGATTGCAAATTCAAAGCCAGCCTCAGCAACAGAGATGTGCTAAGCATTTCAGTGAGACCCTGTCTCAAAATAAAATAAAAAATATGGCTGGGGATGTGGCTTAGTGGTCGAGTATCCCTGAATTCAATCCCTAGTACCCCCCCCCCAAAAAAAAGGGCTGCAGATATGACTCTGGGTTCAATCCCAGGTACCCCCTCCCAAAAAAACAAAAAACAAACAAACAAAAAAAAACCTTATACCATCAAATAGAAAGGAAAGTTTCCATTTCAGCTAATGAATGCTGATAGAATGATAGAATTAAAACGTCATCAGGCCTTAGTTAACTTCTGCTCATCTTATAAGAAGATGGAAGAACTACTGATGAACACATATATAGCCATCTATGAAGAAGTCCTGTCATTAAAAAATTAAAATCAACTTTCAATCTAATCAATGTTCTATATTCAACAATCAATTTACAGGAAAGACAAAAAAGCATGTTAAAAAACACCATACAGGGCTGGGGATGTGGCTCAAGCGGTAGAGCACTCGCCTGGCATGCAGCCCAGGTTCGATCCTCAGCACCACATACAAACAAAGATGTTGTGTCCGCAGAAAACAGAAAAAATAAATTTTAAAATTCTCTCTCTCTCTCTTTAAATAAATAACACCATACAGATGTATGCAACAACAGTCAGAATGTAGGAAAAACTATATGACAAAGACCTGGTTTCAACACACAAAATGCAAGAAGAAAAGCAAAGCAGGTAGTCCTATTATATTAAACTTTTTCTATAAAAGACCAGGTATTATATATTTTAGGTTTTGAGGGTTGTATGATCTCTGTATGGATTATTCCATTCTGACACTGTAGCATGAAAGTCACAGCTAATACATAAAGAAACAGAAATGTTGGGCTGGGGATGTGGCTCAAGCGGTAGCGCGCTCGCCTGGAATGCGTGCGGCCCGAGTTCGATCCTCAGCACCACATACAAACAAAGATGTTGTGACTGCCGAAAACTAAAAAATAAACATTAAAAAAAAAAGAAAGAAAAGAAAAAGAAACAGAAGTGCCTGTGTGATTGATAAAGCTATCATAATAATAGGCAGCAAGCTGGGTTTGTCCAATGACTGCAGTTTGCCTGCCCCTGATATGAATAAATCAAGAATGGTCATGAACTGATTATTATCAAAGCTAATGGACACTTAGAAATATTCTTCTTTCTGATTTAGTTTATGTTTGGAAACGCTGAGCATATTAAAACAAAAAAGCTTAGGCCACATTTCAATCACTAATCTGCTTCTATCTACAATTAAGACATTCATTAATCATACATTTCAAATACATCTCATATCCAATTACACATTAACTGATACCTAGAAGTTGTAAACGATCCTTGGCCATAACCAAATTAGTCATCATTTTAGCTTGAAGGCGTCTAGCTCTTTCACACTGTTCACCTAAGAAAGAAAACAACAACAACAAAAAAAGATGAATTAAAATATCTACCTTTCTCTACTAATATTGTTTCCAGATAATAGATCAACCCAATTAATCAAAAAGAGTCAAAGTCTTTACAAAGAAATTAATGTGCTCAAATAATAGCTAATAAATATTGATATTTTCAAATAATACTATTGAAGCCACGTAATCATGGTTCTGACCTACTGTGGTTATGTATTTCATACACAATTCATGAAACCTATCACTTTTTTTTTTTTTAGTGAAACCTATGATATTTTTTATCCACATTTCAAATTGGGATTCATTTTATCATCACTGCCAACTTACTAATGCTATCAACCTGGCTGCAGTCAGAACATAGTTTGTCATTGCCTGTCCATGCACACATCTGTCACAGACATCAACACTATTACTATAGCAAATTAAGACTAATACATTCTACTCAATAAAATTGAAATCAAAATTCTAATCCCTAAATAGAAACTGTATCATAGTTCAATTAACAGCTTTTTCTCTTTGTGATGCAACAGAAGGCATTTTTTATTGATGAAATACTGGTTTTCTTATAACAAATTAATTTTCTTCTCATATTCTCCATGTAGTTGACAGCTGCAAATATATTTTTCACATAATTCATAGTCATGTTCTTTAAAGTCTCTCAAAGGCCTACACACCCATATTTATGTTTTATTCTGCTTTCTCTTATACAGGAGACCAGTAGCTACAGAAGTAGTCAAAATATAAAAGGGAAAGGAAGAAAACAGAGTAGATACTGGACACATTACAATTACTAGAGTTTAACTAATATTAGATAGTAGAGTCATCTAGCTACCCCAAAACATCTACTGATTCTTAACTGAAATACTGAATTTTTTTGTAACTTAATATTATACTTTTTGCTTCTGAATTTATTTTAGCTATGATAAACTGAAGTACAGTCATGTGCTGCATAATGTCAGTTTGATTAACAATAGCTAAACACATGACAAAAGTTCCAAAGAAGCTGGTGTAAACAAACCTACTCTGCTATCAGTAGTATATAAATATAGTTCATACAGTACAAATAATACTTGTTAATAACAAAAGACTATGCTATTGTTTTATTTACCACACTTCTATATTATACTTTTTTTAGTTATAAAAAATTTACTGAGGCTGGGATTGTGGCTCAGTAGCAGAGCACTTGCCTTCGCACATGAGGCACTGGGTTCAATTCTCAGCACCACATAAAAATAAATAAAATGAAGGTATTGTGTCCATCTCCAACTAAAAAATATATATTAAAAAAATTTACTACTATACAGGTAGCAATCTCACATAACTCATGTTTACCATTATCCTTTGATTGCATCAAAAAACATATAGAATGATTGATCTATATCATCCAGGTTTGTGTAAATATGCTCAGAGATGTTCACACAATGAGAAAACTGTGTAATGACACATTTATTGGAATGTATTCCTGCTATTAAGTAACATGTCTCTATTTAAAAGTGTCACTCACATACTATACTACACTCATTACATGTTATTTAAGAATTCAGGCTTTGACATATATAACTATCAATTACTGCTTGGGTTCACATCATGACTTTATCACTTGCTAGCCAAGAGACCTTAAGTAATGTACTTCTCTATACTTCAGGTTATTCATCTGAAAAATAAGGATACTAACAGCTACAGAGCATTGAATTGTAGAGAAAAGTTAAGAGATACTACAGGGCTGGGGCTGTAGCTCAGTGGCACAACACTTGCCTAGCGTGCATGAGACACTGGGTTTGATCCTCAGCACCACATAAAAATAAAACACATAAAATTAAGGCATTATGTCCATCTACAACTACAAAAAAAAAAAGATACTACATATGAAGCACTTAAAAAATGATGCTTGGGCATGTGGTAAAGTATGCAATAAATGTATTTAAAGATATTAGACTCTAATTTTATGTATGTATGTACGTACGTACGTACCAGGGTTGAACCCAAGGGCACTTAACCACTTAGCCATATTCGCAGCCCTTTATCAGACAGGGTCTCACTAGGTTGCTTACAGTCTCACTAAGTTCCTGAGACTGGCTCTGAACTTGTAATCCTCCTGCTTCAGCCTCCTGAACTGCTGGGATTACAGGTGCATGCCACCATGCCTGGCCAGAACTCTAATTTTAATTTGAGGTAATAGAAAAGATGAGAAATAACTGGTTTTGGTTTGTTTTGCTGATATTGAGGGTACCCTACCACTGAGCTATATCCCCAATCCTTTTTAAAATTTTTTGTTTTGAGACAGGGTCTCATTAAATTGACCAGGCTGGCCTCACACTTGAGATCGATCCTCTTGCCTCAGTCTCTCAAGTTGCTGAGATGACAGGTGTGTACCACTGTGCCTGGCTGGTTTTGTTTTTAAAAGCCAAACATAAATCAAAATAAGACATTTACTAAGTATCATACAGTTAAGATGTATTATCAGGCTGGGGGATGTAGCTAAAAGGTAGAGCACTTGGCTAGCATGGTGCAAGGTCCTGGGGTCAATCCCAGTACGGGGCTGGGGGAGCATTACACACAAGTGCAAAGGGCATTTGTGGATTAACTGTTTCTTTTCTCCTTGACAATAAAGAAAGGACTGGGTTTCAAAAACAGGGCAAAAATATATGTCTGATAACCAATAGAAAACTCCAAGAAGGACACAAGTAATATAGTAGCTGTTGCCTGACTACTATGGGTAAACAAGTTTGTGCATATTGGTTACAACTTCATTTTTAGAATAGGTAATAAACTGTATGTCTACCAATGTTAATATTAACATCTAAAAATATTTAGCCAGGTGCAGTAGTGCATGCCTGTATTTGCAGCAACTCAGGATTCTAAAGCAGGAGGATCACAAGTTTGAGGATCTTAAAATTTTGGGTTAGGATATATCTCAGTGGTAGAGTACCAATGGGGTTCAATCTCGAGGACCTTCTCCCTACCACACACAAAAAGGTTAGAAATGCCTTTATTAAGATAAATAGATTTAAAACCAGGGAAATCATATGCCCTTGCCCCCAACCATGGTTTTGTTCTCAGCAGTTTCAGTTACCTATGGTCAATTGCAGCCCAAAAATATTAAATGGAAAATTTCAAAAACATACAGGTAATAAGTATTAAACTGCTCCCTGTTCAGAGTACTAAGATAAAATCTCACCCTGTCCTGTCTGTCCCACCCAGGACAGGAATCATGCCTTAATTCACCATATCCACACTGCACACGCTAAACTGCACATTAAGAAGTCATGCTGGCTATTAGCATAGTATATGTGGCTTGGTAATGTCTGCAGTTTCAGGCATCCACTAGGGGCCTGGTGGATAAGAAGGGATGGCTGTATATTTGGGATGGCTGTAAATAAATATAAACATAACCTTACCTTGTCCTGTAACTATAACAGCTATTCCTTTTTCTAGTTCTTCAATACCTTTCTTATACCATTCCACAGCTTGCTCCTTCTGTCCTGCTTCAAAATAGAAATCATTATTTGTATGTATCACAAACATGAAGAGTATGCCATTTATTTCCCAAAGCATACCATTGACAGACACTACAAGAAAAGTAGGTTGTGATCAAATAAGTTTGAAAAACATTACTATGACTTCTGAGTCTTTTTTTTTTTTTTTGGTACCAGGGATTGAACTCAGTGGCACTTGACCACTGAGCAATATTCCCAGCCCTATTTTCCTATTTTTGTACTTTATTTGGAGACAGGGTCTCCTGTCTCCAAATTGCTGCTTAGCACCTCGACTTTGCTGAGGCTGGCTTTAAACTTACAATTCTCCTGTCTTGGCCTCCCGAGATGCTGGGTTACAGGTGTGTGCCACTGTACCTGGCTACTTCTGAGTCCTTTTGACATCTTAATATGTATGTGAGTCTTCAAGGGGGGGGGGGGGAATGATATAGTCACATGTTCTTCAAAATTTTAGGACTAAGAATCCATTTTACTTACTGTCTCATTGCAGTAATGCTTATAACCACTGCAAGGTTATACTAGTGAAATCAATTTCATTTAGGGGAAACTTATTTTAAATAAATAGTTCATAACATATAATGTTGTAAAATATGAACATGATTTCAGTAAATGAGGGAAAAAAGCACAGTTTATATCCAAATCTTACATAATGTGTTCATTGTTAGATGCCTTTCTTTTTTTTTTTTTATATTTATTTTTCATTTTTTCAGCGGACACAACATCTTTGTTTGTATATGGTGCTGAGGATCGAACCCGGGCCGCACGCATGCCAGGCGAGCGAGCTACCGCTTGAGCCACATCCCCAGCCCCTAGATGCCTCCTTTCTAAAGCAAATTTCTACTTAACATATGATTACATCATAAAAAATGGTATATAAGATTACAAGTGTAGTATTTAGAAGCATAAATCTACTTTGTTTGAATCAAGTGACTGATTTAAAACATTAATTCTTGTTCCAAGTTAAACCTAAAAAGAACTTAAAAATTCAGCATAGTCAGTATGTTTAGCATGCATCTACAAAGTAATAATTACGTGCAAATCTCATTTTGAAAATTAATTTCTTAGTCTGTGGACTCTGCAAAGCTTCATGAGTGGCTAGTAACGGAATACAGTAAAGCAAAGGTAGAAATCACTGATTAAAACCGCCTTTTTGCTGAACGTGATGGCGCACACCTATAATCCCAGCAGCTCAGGAGGCTGAGGCAGAAGGATCACGAGTTAAAGCCAGCCCCAGCAACTTCGAGCACTAAGCAACTCAGTGAGACCCTGTCTCTAAATAAAATACAAAATAGGGCTGGGGATGTGGCTCAGTGGTCCAGTGTCCCTCAGTTCAACCCTCAGTACAAAAACAAAACAAAACAAAAACCACCTTTTTCATTTTTCTCATCTCATGATGCCATTAAATCAAAACAAAGCTGGGTGCAAGCCTGTAATCCCAATGGCTTAGGAGGCTGAAGCAGGAGGACCACAAGTTCATAACCAGACTCAGCAACTCAGCAAGACCCTATCTCTAAATAAAAAAACAAACAAAAAAAGGGCTGGGGATGTAGTTTAGTGGTTAAGCACCCCATCTCCACGTAGTTCTTTATAGTTTGAAATTTAAAAATAAATATCATGAGTGTTTTGATAACATAGAGAAAGATTTTTTTAATAAACACCACATACAGCAACCAAAAAATATTGTCTCATGAGTGTGTACATCTTAACCCTTCATTTCTTTATCCTGAAAATAAATCACTAACCAGTTTCTTGTATGTAATTTCTTTTTTGGGGGGTGGGGGGGTGTGCAGTGCTGGGGATTGGACCCAGGGCCTTGTGCATGATTAGCAGGTGCTTTACTGCTAAGCTATTCTCTCAGTTCCAATTTCTTCTTACACTATCAATAGTATTTTTTACTGTGCCTGGTAGAGAATAAGTGTTCAATACATACTCAATAATGACACATGAAGAAATTATTAAGAGTTTGTTATAAATCAACTCAAAACGTTTGGATGCTCATCTTCCTGTTTTCAATAAAGAAAATATCTGTTTACATGTATTTTGGGATTCTTTTTTTTTTTTTAATATTTATTTATTTTTAGTTTTTGGCGGACACAACATCTTTGTTTTATGTGGTGCTGAGGATCGAACCCGGGCCGCACGCATGCCAGGCAAGCACGCTACCGCTTGAGCCACATTCCCAGCCCAATTTTGGGATTCTTAATTTGAAAAAAAGGAGAAAATAGTATAATAGCATTTGCAATGTAAGTGGTGAGAATATTTGTAACAATATCATATTTGCTTAAAATTTTAAAAACAAAAGTGACCTAGGCATGGAGGCACATGCCTGTAATCCCAGCTACCTGAAGCTGAGGCAGAAGGATCACATGTTCAAGGCCATTTTGGGCTACTGGAGAGACCCTGTCTCAAAAATAAAATTTAAAAAGGGAGAGAACATGGCTCAGAGGTAGACCGCACCTGGGTAATCCCCACTACCACAAAAAAGAATAAATAAAGAAGAATAGGCAGAAGAATGAATTACACATTTGCCAAAAAACAGACATAAACGACCAATAAACTCATAAAAAGATGCCCAAAACTATAGGGACAGATCATATCAGTGATTGCCAGGAGCTGAGGGGAATTACTACAAAGGATACAAGGAAACTTTTGCTGTGATGAAACATTCAACATATTGACTATGTGGTTTTGGTTACCCAACTATTTATCAAAACTCACTGAACTATACTCTTACACCAGGTAAATGTTACTGTGCATAACTACCTCAATAAATCTGATTTTTTAAAAAGTACAATATTCCAAGATTTGTATATAAAGATTAGCTTGGATTATGATCCCAGAACTAAATTTTTTATTATAATAGTAAGAAGAGAAAAACTAGAAGAGCTCTGTTTTAAAAACATCTTCAAGAAAGAATGGGAGAGATCCCAAAACAATGAAAATTACCAAATTTGGAAAAGAGGGACCACTTCACACCCATTAGAATGTCTATTATTCTATTCTTATAGTGGTTATCATTTTAAAAAATGCCAAACTATGGGGAAAAAAAGAAGCCAACAGAATCAAATATGTCGCTTTGGGCACTTTTTTTTTTTTTTTTTTT
>NW_025999977.1:36053057-36076604 GCF_001458135.2 Marmota marmota marmota
ACTTTTTTTTTTTTTTTTTATGTTTCCATTAAAAGATCTGAATTTTTAAATTTGTTCTTTTTAGTTATATATGACAGTAGAATATACTTTGATATATCATACATACATAGAGTATAACTTGGCATTTTTGTAGTTGTACACGATGTGGAGTTCCATTGGTCATGTATTCATATAAGAACACAGGAAAGTTACGTCTGATTCATTCTACTATCTTTCCTATTCCCACCCCCAGGGCACTTTACTTTCCTACTTGAACTCATCGGCAATTCTGAAACCAGAATTGGCCAACAACTAAGCAGAACTTTCCACAAACTCATATAACTTAGTTGACAAAAAATAATAATAATAATAATTCCAGAGATGCTAAAGAGAAGCAGTTATGGCAAAGGAACATGGTTGAGACCCTGCATCACTGAATGTGAAGAACTAGTTCTAGCCTGTAAATGACTGAAGTCCACATTCAAATTAAATTACTTCAGTCTCTTACGTTAGGGGTTGGCAAACTACAGACCATAACCTCCACTGCGCATCCTTTGGTGAATTTAAGGTAGGAAAATCAAACCTTCCAATGGTCTCCAGTGCACAAAGGTCTCAAAGTTACTTTAATATAGTTCCCAACAGTTCCTAAATTTCCATACACATTTCCCTCTTACCCAACAATGCCAAATAACTCATACTCAAATAACCAAACTACATCAAATCAAGAAAAAATTGCAGGGCTGGGGTTGTTGCTCAGTGGTTGAGCACTTGCCTTGCATGCGTGAGGCACTGGGTTCGATCTTCAGCGCCACATAAATTAATTAATTAAATTTTGTTTCCATCTACAACTAAAAATATTTTTTAAAAAAGAAAAAGAAAGAATTGGGGTGGCAGGAACTTACAACTACTTCTTGTTGTAGTATAAAATTATTAACCAATAATATGAAGTATAAATAAACTACATTATCTAAGGCAGGAGTTAGCAAACTATGGTCCAAATTTCAAATCCAGTCACATAACGCCTCTATACATGGCAGAATCGAGTAGTTGTTTAAAATATGTACTAATTGCTCAACAACATAAGAACAATTAAATTTAAAGTTGGACAAAGGGGGCTGGGGTTGTGGCTCAGCGATACAGTGCTTGCCTCGAACATGCAAGGCTCTGGGTTCGATCCTCAGCACCACATAAACATAAATAAATTAAATTAATATGTTAAAAAAATGGACAAAAAAAGCTGTATGGCTCAGTAGCAGCTCTTCCTTAGCACACACAAAGCCCTGGATTTGATCTCCCACACCAGAAAAACATATACATACATACACACAAACACACATGACCTGAATAGACATTTCTCAAAATGAAATACACAAATAGCCATTAATCACATGAAAAGATGTCCAACCTACAAGTCAAATGATACCACTCTATGTAGTAGGGTGGCTATTAAAAAAAAGAGAGAGAAAGAAAGAAAAAAAAAAAAAAAGAAAGAAAGGCCAAGTGTGGTGGTACATGCCTATAATCCCAGCAATTTGGGAGGCTGAGGCAGGATGATCACAAGTAGTATGAGGTCAGCCTGGGCAATTTAGGGAGATAATCAAACTTAGCAATACCCTGTATCAAAACAAAAAATAAAAAGGACTGGGGATATAGTTCAGTGGTAAAGTGCCCCTGGATTCAATCTCAAGAATCAAGAAAAATCTGATAAAATAGAATATAACAAATGTGGAGAAAATGGAACCTTTGTATGCTGCCAGTGGGAAGAGAAAATAGTATAGCCTTTATGGAAAAATTTGAAAGTTTGAAAAGTTAACACAGAGTTGCCATATGATCCAGTAATCCCACTCCTAGTTTTCACACCCAAAAAACTAAAAGCAGGCACTCAAACTAATGCTTATACACTGGTAATATACTGATATTCATATCAGAATTATCCTCATTACATGGGAACAGCCCAAATGTCCAAAAATGGATAAACAAAATGTTTATATATACAGATGACAGAACATTATTCAGACTTAAAAAAAAAAAAAAAGAAGGAAAATCTGATAATTGCTACAATAAGGATAAATCTTGAAAACATGCTGCTAGGCAAAATGACACATGCCTATAATCCCAGCAACTCAGGAGGCTGAGCCAAGAGGATCACAGTTCAAGGCAGCCTCAGCAACTGAGCAAGTCCCTAACCAACTTAGCAAGACTCTTGTCTCAAAATAGAAAATAAACTGGGTGTGATGGCACACACCTGTAATCTTAGTGGCTCAGGAGGCTGAGGCAAGAGGATCAAAGCCAGCCTCAGCACCTTAGCAAGGCCCTAAGCATCTTAATGAGACCTACCTCTAAATAAAAATATGAAAAAGGGCTGGGAATGTGGTTCAGTGGTTGAACACCTCTGGGTTCAATCCCCAGTGCCAATATGAAAAAGGGCTAGGGATGTGACATAGTGGTAAAGCCTCCACCCAGCTCCACAAAAAAAAAGACATTATATGAAATAAACCAGACACAAAATGGTAAATATTGTATGACTCCACCAATGAGATACCCAGACTAGGCAAATTCAGAGACAGAAAATAGAAGAGAGGTTACCAGGAACTGGGAAAGGGAGAAAAGGGAGCACCTATTGGGAAATTACTGTTTAAAGGGTACAGAGTTTCTGTTTGGATGATGAAAAAGTTGTAGAAATGGACAGTGGTGATAGCTGCACAACACTGTGAATGTACTTAATACCAGTGAATGTACACTTAAAATGATGAACTTTATGTTACGTATATTGTACTACTATAATAATAATTTTTTTAAAAAGGCAAATGACCCTTCACAGGCAGTTGGCCAATCCCTGGCATAAAGCGATGAAAATGATCCACTGCCTCATGTAACATCATTGATTAGTCTGACAAGGATAATGTTCAGCACACGAAGAACACATACCAGATGATTTCATTTGTAAAGCTCAAGATCAGCAAAATTAAGCCAGGCACACACCTGAATTCTCAGCAATTTAGGAGGCTAAGGTAAGAGGAATGCAAGTTCAAGGCCAGCCTCAGCAAATTAACAAGATCCTAAGCAATTTATTGAGAACCTGTCTCAAATTTTTAAAAAGTAAATAAATAAAAAGGGCGGGAATGTGGCTCAATTAAGCACCATGAGTTCAATACCCAGTACCATAAAAAAATAAAATAAAAAAGCACTGCAATACAGTTCACTGGTAGAGCACTGTGGGTTAACCCCAATACTGTAAAAATAAATTTTAAAGTCTGGGGACTTAACTCACTGGTGGGAATGCTTCTAGTTTTAATCCCCAATAGCAAGGGGGAAAAAAAGAGAAAAATAAAAAACAAAACAAATAAGCCACTCCCCCAACCTGTGTATTTATTATGGGTATTGGACAATTTTAATATTCTGTGTATTTTCCAAATTCTTTATTTTATTTTTTATTTGTTCTAGTTAGTTATAAATGACAATAAAATACATTTTGACACATTACACAAATGAAGTTGTATTTTCTATACCAAGAGCTTATATTTATGTATGAGCACAAAAAATCCACTTCTAATTTTTTATAATACATAAACATGGATACTAATTGAGATGTGAGGATAGAAGAATTCCTTTTTTTTTTTTAATGTCTAAGGACCACAAATAGCACAAGTGTTTTGTTACTTTAGATACTTCTCCAAACCCATTTTATGCTGCTATTGCATTCTAAAAAGAGTAACAGAAACTAATTGCAAGCCAGGCATGGGGGCACACGCCTGTAATCCCAGCAGCTTGGGAGGCTGAGGTAGGAGGAAAATGAGTTCAAAGCCAGTCTGCAAAAGGGAGACCCTAAGCAACTCAGTGAGACCCCGTCTCTAAATGAAATACAAAACAGGGCTGGGGATGTGGCTCAGTGGTTGACTGCCCCTGAATTCAATCCAGTACAAAAAAGAAAAACTAGTTTCAAGATTCATCAATATTCTTTTTTTTTAAATATTTTATTTTATATTTTTAGTTGTAGTTGAACACAATACCTTTATTTATTTATTTTTATGTGGCGCTGAGGATCGAACCAGGGCCTCGCACATGTTAGACGAGCGCTTTACCATTGAGCCACAACCCCAGCCCAATCAATATTCTAATATAACCTCAAGAGGCTCTAATCGTAAAAGGACTGCTGAATAAATAATAGTAGTTCCTATTTACTGAGGACCTACTATGCATGGGCACTAAGCACTTTACAAACGTTATCTTACACAGTAACTTGCCCAATGCTATATAGTCAGGATTCAAATGTCAATTTGGATAGGTACTGCAACTGAAAAGGGGTAAAATTAGACTTTGGAGCTGAGAAATAAAAAGCAGCTTCCAACATCCAGGAGCTGGCCTAGTAATTAGCTAGGCCTTGGTTAAAGTAGGAACTGATCTGCCATTTACAGCCAGTAATTACTGAACAATTTCACAGAATATCAACATCAGATAAGGCCACTGTATAATGGTGATGGAACTCTATATCACTTTATAATAACACTTAAACACAGACAAAATATGAACATTGTCGGGGGAGGTGGGGCTGGGGTTGTGGCTCAGTGGTAGAGTGCTTGCCTAGTATGCAAGAGGCACTGAGTTTGGTCCCCAGCACTACATACAAATAAAACCAAATAGAATGAAGGTATTGTGTCCATCTACAACTAAAAAAATATTTTTTTAAAATATGAACATTGTCCAATCCATGAAATACTGAACTTGTTGTCCCTCTTACAGCTGAGGGACCCTTGCTTCTTAACCAATTACACCTTTAGCCCTCACATTAGTCTTTTTTTCCTTGTAGACAGAATTTAAAAACTCAAGTATAGAATTATTACTAATTCCTGACAGCACCAACTCCAGAGCAAAACCTTGCTTCCTTTAATTGCTCCTTGATATCACCTAATACCATCCCAAATCCCATAGATCTTCCTAGTACCCCAGTTCCATATGGTGTGTGTTCTCCCTGGCTGGAACAAGTCCCACTTGTTCAATCACAGGTGTGATCTTGGCAATCACTAACTGGAGAATACTGACAAAGTCCATTTAACAACAAGAGTTAAGGGCTAGAAATAAATTTCAGAGGCAGAGTGCTTGCCTACCATGACCAAGGCTCTGTGTTTAATACTCAACACCATTAAAAACAAAACATAATTTCTAAAACAAAAAATTATATAAGAGGAGCAGAAAATATGTGAATAAGTATAGCATGTCTATGCTAAACTTATATAACTGCAAAATATCTAACAGTCTCTAAGAAAACTATAGATTTTGAAGTTTTAGTTTCCTCATTTATCAGAATGAACAATTGCTGAATGTGATTGTGCTTAAAGACTTTTTGTTCTACAGCTGGTGTAAGTAATTAATAATTCACAATGAGGAAAAAATGCTGCATCTGCATATTAATATCTTCACTGGCTTGGCAGGGCTACTATAGGTCAAAAATAAAGAAAACTAGTATAGAAAAATAGATAATCTATACTTTGCCAGAAATCCGAACCACTATTAGGTAGAACAGAGAGAGTAAGTTTGTGGAAAAGATGCAGGAAGGATTAGGGAAGGCCATTCTTCAATAACTTAATATCCATTTACTGATTATCCCTTAATTATCATCAAGACAACTAACAATAATCTTGTGACTCCAGATACCAGATGAGTTTATAAGGTTTAACTGTACTTAACATTGAGGAAACTATAAACTACAATTTAAAAAAGAACAGCTTGAAACAGAATAAGGTATAAAGTCCCTAAGAGTGGCTTTTTCTCTCTTTAGTGAAAATGCTACTAAATATTTTTAAAATTTTTTTTTAGTTGTAGATGAACACAATATTTGTTTTTATGTGGTGCTGAGGATAGAACCCAGGGCCTCACACCTGTAAGGCAAGTGCTCTACTACTGAGCTACAGCCCCAGCCCATTACTAAATATTTTTGATGAGAAATGTGAAATGTATTTAATAAAAAGTAATGTCAGCAGGACACAAAGGCGCATGACTGTAATACCAACAGCTTGGGAGGCTGAGACAGGAGGATCGAGAGTTCAAAGCCAGATTCAGCAACAGTGAGATGCTAAGCAACTCAGTGAGACCCTCCCTGTCTCTAAATAAAAATACAAAATAGGACTGGGATATAGCTCAGTGGTTGAGTGCCCCTGAGTTCAATCCCCAATACCCCTCCACCAAAAAAAAGTCTTTTTTTTTAAAAAGGTTATCATTTCAATTTCCACTTATTAGATTAATTCTTTCCTTATTCTAATCATGGAAACATTAAAGCAGAATCATTAAGCCCAAGAAAATTAGGTCTGAAATCAATCCTTTCAAAATGGTTAATATACAGCAATTTTCAGGAGTAAAAGTTACCAAGATACCTTTGATTTCTACTCACTATCCTCAACGTGGGAAAACAGATATTAACAAGCATTTTATATTATCCACATTTTTGTTTATCCACAAACTTGGATACAGAATTTTTAAATTATGGCAAGTAATTTTTTAAAGTCTGCTGTCTTAAATATGTGTATCTTAAAACAGAGTAGGAATAAACAGAATTTTATTTAGATAATTTCTTTTTTTTTTTTTTTTTTGGTACTGGGGATTGAACCCAGGGGTATTTAACCAACAAGCCACATCCCCAGCCCCTCCCCCGGCCTTTTTTTTCCTGGTACTAGGAATTGAACCCAGTGCCTGACTTATGCTATACATGTGCTCTACCAATGAGTACACCCAGTACCCCCACTTTAATCTTTTGAGTTTCAGTCCCCTCATCTCTAAAATGCTGATATCAATATTGCCTTCACCTAACAGGGTTAATTGTGAGGATTAAATAACACAAGCAAAGTTGACAGCATAATGCCTGACACACAGAATTTAAACAACAACAACAAAAAACTTATGAAACCTGAAGAAGGTAGTATTCTTGCTTTCATTTAGAAAACATACATCTGTGCAAATTCAAGGCCAACCTCAGCAACTTATTAAGAACCCATCTCAAACTAAAAAAATTTTAAAGGCTGAGGTGTAGCTCAGAGGGAAAAAGCACCCCTGGGTTCAATTCCCAGTACTAAATAATAAATTTTAAAAATAAAATAAATTGGGGCTGGGGTTGTGGCTCAGTGGTAGAGCGCTTGCCTGGCACCTATGAGACCCTGGGTTTGATCCTCAGCACCACATAAAAATAAATTTTAAAAAGGTAAACACACACACAAAAAAAAAAAAAAGGAAAAAAGAAACATAAATCTCCCAGGCCCACACCTGTAATCCCAGCAACTGAGGAGGCTGATGTAGGAGGATCACAAGTTTGAGGCCAACCTCATCAATTTAGCAAAACTCTGTCTCAAAATAAAAACTAGAGTGGCTGGGGTTGTGGCTCAGTGGTAGAACACTTGCCTAGCATGTGTGAGCCACTGGGTTAGATTCTCAGCACCAAATATAAATAAATAAAAAATAAAGGTTCATAAATAAATAAATAAAAACTAGAAAGGACCTGAGATGTAGCTAACAGGTAAAGGACCACTGGGTTCAATCCCTGGTACAATACGTAATAGAAACATAAACCTCTGCTTTTGGTTTTGTTGTAAAATATGTATTAATTTATCCAACTCACTCACTTAACATTTCAACTTAGCAACTTAGAGGCTACCTTGGAATACTGATTTAATTAAAATCAAAGCAACCAAGGCAATAGTATTATGCTAAAATACAACTATATTGATGACTGTCATGAAACTGAAAGCAAATTCAGCTGTAATCACACTTATGTATTCCTTTAAAACTTAAATCATCTGTTCTTTTTATTCTGACATTACAGTATTTGCTTTCATTAAAAACTTGTAACAATGGGGCTGCAGCTGTAGCTCAGTGGTAGAGTGCTTGCCTAGCATGTGTGAGGCACTGGATTCTATCCTCAGTACCACATAAAAATATATAAAGGCACTGTGTCCATATACAACAAATATATAAAATCTGTAACAAGACCCAGCTTCTCCAATAGCAAAAATTTTTTGGAAGCCGGGCATGGTGGCGCACGCCTGTCATCCCAGCGACTCTGGAGGCTGAGGCGAGAGGATTCCAAGTTCAAGGCCAGCCTCAGCAACTTAGCAAGGCCCTAAGCAACTTAGTGAGACCCTGTCTCAAAAAAAATAAAAATGAAAAGGGTTGAGGATGTGGTTCGATGGTTAAGCGCCTCTTGATTCAATCTCTGGTACAAAAAAAAAAAAAAAAAAAAAAAAAAAANATCCATGTTGCTACATCTTAAAAATATGAAATTAAAAATTTTTAAATGACTTATTCCAAGTTAACAGCTAGATTTACCTTAAAATTTCTTTAATATCCTTAACTTTGATTTTTATAACTTACTGTTACCTAAATTTCTCTTTGTATATAGATTCACATACCTAAAATGATTTGTATGAATTTTAAACTTTATAAATAACAGACAACTGACAAGCAAATTGATATCAAAGTCTATTTTAAAAAGGAACAACAAGCCAGGTGTTGTGGCATGTACCTATAGTTCAAACTATTCAGAAGCTGAGACAGGAGGCTCTCTGGAGCTCAGGGGTTTAAGACCAGTATAGGCAACATAGAAGATCCCCTACTCAAGGAGGTGCTGGGAAGGGGGTAGGAGGGGGCGAATTAAAAAAAAAATTGTTACCACATTTAGTGACAAATAGCCTGTAATCTCAGCTACTTGAAAGGCTATTGGAAGAGGAATACAAAAGTTTGAGGCCAGCTAGGACAAAGACAGAAAGACCTTATCATCAAATTTCAAAAAAAAAAAAAAAAACTTTTGGAAACCTGGCTCAGAGAAGTCATGGTTTACAATGCTAGAAAGAATCCGTGTGGTCACTCTAGGACAACTGTCACTATCACCAGCTTGTCTGGGTGTCTTATAAGGACTTGGGTCATGAAAAAGTATAGGGAGAAGGATGGTGTCTGCAACAAAGTCGATAGCTGAGGTGCCCTAAAAGGGGAGAGATTTAATTGGGAATTGTGAAACTGATTCGCAGGGACTCAAAGAGTCCCGGAGCTGATCAATTCTGGGGATGCACCGCCCCTCCCGCTGGAAAGGAACGCAGGTGTGCCCTCCCTGGACCACCGTCCCCAACCTCCAGTTACCTTTCTCGTCCTCATCGATGCGCAGGGCAATGGAGATGTACTCGAAGGCCTGTTTGTGGAAGGCCCGGACGTGCTCGGCCTCGCCACCCGGCTCGGGTGCAGGGGGCGAGGCAGAGGCTGGCGTCGGCGCGGCCCGGGAGCTCCTCTTGGCGGCCATGAGGGCGCGGGAGAAGCGCTGGCAGAGCCACACGAAGAGGAGCCCCAGGTGGAAGGCCACCAGACGCAGCAGCGCGAAGCCTACGATGAGCGGGTAGGAGAAGTAATACAGGTTCCGCTTATGCGGCGACCGGGGCGGAGGGGCCGGCCCGGCAGCGTGAGGGGCGGGGGCCTGGCAGGAGGGCGGAGGCCTCGGAGGCACCGGGCTGCTGGGGCCGCCGGAGCCTTTCTTCTTCCCTCGTCCACCCGGAGAACTCATTCACAGCGCCCACTGCCGCGGCCGCCATAACCCGCCTCCCGCAGACCGACGGCGACCAAGCGGCGGCAGCAGCGGCCAAGGCGTCAGCGAGGGCCACGGACCCCCGCGCACCCGCGGGTCCCAGGAGCTCGACACCTCCACGCGCTGCCCGCTGGCCCCGCCCCTTTCTCCTTCCCCGGCCTGGAGCACAACCCCTTCTGTTCTTCCAGCGGTCGGTGACTCCAGCCCCTCCCTCTCTCTGTCCTCTGCCTCCTAGTAGCTGCGAGTGGAGGCCGCGCACGCGCACGTCCTCCTGTGTCTTTCTTCGGCGCGCGCTCACGCCGCCGTCTTTGTTGACCTGGGGTTTTATGCGCATGTGTAGTTTCCTCTTCTCTACTTCTTCCCCGGGGAACTACAGTCCACGACTTGTAGTTCCGCCCGCATTGGTCTTGAGCCCCAGAGGCTTGTCCAACTTCGCTGCTGCTGTGGGATGAGAATAAGGAACCCTGGTAATACACCCGCAAAGCAGGATTTGCGACTTGTGGTGGTGACTCGCCCAACTCTCTCGCAGGACTCCTAGCTCACGGTGTCATTGTTTTCAATTTTTCTTTCGTAATTTTCTACCAGTTGACCTAACTCTTATACAAAGGGTGGTTGATCTTAGTTCCATTTCAGAGGACGTGCATATCAATCTGGAAATTATCTGGAGAGAAAGCCGACACATTTCGGGTCACCTCATATAAAAATTGTTAGCTCAGTAAGGCGAGTTGGCTCACGTCTGTACTCCCAGCTACTCCAGAGGCCCAGGCAGCCGGATCGCCAGTTCAAAGCCAGCCTCAGCAATTTACCGAGGGCCTCTCATAAAATAAAAAGGGCTGGAGATGTTGCTCAGTGGTAAGGCGCCCCTGGGTTCAATCCCCTATACCGATAAATAAATAAAACTTAAAAAAATAAATAAAAACCGAAAAGGGCTCTCTCAAAAAATAAAAAGGGCTGGGGGTGTAGCTCAGTGATAGAGCTCATGGATAGGACTCCCATGGATTCAATCCCCAGTACCAGAAAGAAAAAATGAAAAATGTTAACTCAATGTGATAAGTTCAGTGATTCCAAAGACTTAAATTAGTACATGCTTATATATCTTAACCTGAAAAATTAATTATTTGAATAAGATAATTATTAGGTTTTGTACAATAACCATCCCATAGTTTTACTAAGGAATCTGTGCTGTTTCTCTGTGTGTGGGGGGGTGTGTGTGTATGTGTGTGTGTGTTTTGTGTTCTTTCCTTTTCTTTGGGGGAACTACCTTTCATCTCTTTCCTTGTATTATTGAACACAGGGGTCACTTAACCGCTAAGCTCTTTAAATATTTTATTGTGAGAGGTATCTATAAGTTTCTCAGGGCCTCACTAAGTTGCTAAAGCTGGCTTTCAACTTGCCATCCTCCTGCCTCAGTCTTCTGAGTCCAGGCGTTTGCTACTGTTGGGTAGGAGTTCAGGGACACCAAAATGGTGGAGACAAAATATTAAAATGAAGCAGCTGGAGGATAAGGAGACAGTCCTGTCCCTGTTTACAATAAATCCTATTACCATGACAACTCCCACCACAGGTTCAAATTTTAAAATGACCAATGGAAGTAAAGTGGGAAGTATTCTAATTAGGTTTTCTAAAGTAATTAATGGGGGGGAAGTTGGAAAATATTCTTTTTTTGTTGTTCTTTTTAGATATACATGAAAGTAGAGTATATTTTTACATATTATACATACATGGAATATAAGTTATTCTAATTAGGATCCAATTCTTTTTTTAATTTATTTTTTAGTTGTAGATGGAAACAATACCTTTGTTTTATTTGTTATTTTTTCATGTGGTGCTGAGGATCCAACCCAGTGCCTCACGCATGCTAGGCAAGCGCTCTACCACTGAGCCACAACCACACCCCCTAGGATCCCATTCTTATGGTGGTACATGATGTGGAGTTTCACTGGTGGAGTATTCATAAATGAACAAAATTGGTAAATATTCTAATTAGGTGCCATGAGATAACCAATGGGGAAAAATGGGGTAAAGTCTTCAATCAGATCCATATAAGGAAGAGACACCCCCATAGTTCAGGATATAAAACCCTAATTTCCAGACACTGGGACCTTGAGTCCTCCACCCCTTCTCTCCCCCCCAACCTTTCTCTCTCTCTTCCAGCCCACTCCATTCTACCTAATGGAGTACCATCTTCACCTCCAATAAATCTATACTCTGTTACTTCTGTGTGTCTCACTCAATTCTTTGTTCAGGACACCAAAGACATGGAATTTGATTGGATATCATAATGGTAACATTTTGATGAGCCAGCCAGAAGGTGAGCCCCTTTCCAAGGGGCACTGGGGAATTGAGTGTCCCCATTCCAGAAGATGGACTAGGTCAGTCAAGACCATAGCAGCACAGACCCTCCTGGATGGAGAAAATGTTGACTGAGGATACCGGAGGTGGCCACAGAAGCTCCTATGTGACATTACCATCTCTCTTGAGGAACGTCAGGTAATCTTGGATGTTATGGGTAAGGAAATCCAATTCTTTGTCCATATAGGGGCGAGGTGCTCTGCTCTGACTGCTTATACAGGAAAGCCTTCTTCAAGGTCCATTTTTGTGGTAGGCCTTGAAGGTAGAAAAAAAAAAAAAACTTTACCCATCTCATACCTTGCCAATTTGATAATCTGTTTTTTATTCATGAATTTCTAACAATCCCCAGCTCTTCTCTTCCACTGCTAGGATAAGATAAAATGGCCATACTGGGGGTATTCCTCCACTGGGGATACAAACCCCAAACACTCCTCGTGGCCATTTGTGATCCTGTACCTCAAGAGATTAATTCTCAAGTAAATACTTTAGCTTGTAAGCAGGAAGGTCAGGAAAAGTTATTTATACTTTTCCAGTATATGTAACCCTAAAAGATGTTAGCCATTACCCAAATAAAAACAATAACCTTTAAAAGAAAAGGTAAAAAGGGGATTACAACCTATTATACATGAGCTAGTTCAATATAGACTTCTTAAACCTGCAATCCCCCAATAACACCCCAATTTTAACCATTCTAAAACCTAACAGGTAATACTGGCTAGTACAAGACCTGAGACTTGTTAATGAAGCTGTATACCCCTTAGTTGCAGACCTTTATACCTTGCACTCCCAAACACCAGGAGATACTACTTGGTTTACAGTATTGGATCTCAAGAATGCATTCTTCTCAATCCTATGGCATTTTTCATCCCAATATCTTTTTGCTTTTGAATGAAAATCCTTTTAATAAGGAAAGACAACAACATTCATGGACAATCCTCCCCTAGGGGTTTAGGGATAGGGTTTTGTCTGGGTCCTGGCAAGGGACATAAGGGATCTCAAACTCAATCAGAGAGGAATCCTTCAATAGGTAGATGACCTACTAATATGTAATCCAACTAAGGATATCTCTACCAAAACACCATACAAACACTCAATTTCTTGGTAGAAGGAGTATTCAAGGTATCTAAAAAGAAAGTCCAAATCTCTCAAAATAAGGTGCAATCTTTGGAATATATACTAACTCCAGGGACCAGACAAATTTCCCCAGATATGATAAGGGTCATTTGTCAGTTGGGTCCACCAGTTAATAAACAACAGCTGTGCTCCTTTTGGGCATGGAAGGGTTCTATAGAATCTGGATCCCAAACTTTGACCTTATTGCAAATCTCCTCTATAAAAGCATAAAAGGGCCAGACTCAGAGCCCCTAGAATGGAATGCAGAAAATGAAACTGACTTTGGGGGCATTGAAGCAGGTACTTAGCCAGGTTCCAGTCCTAGGAATACCTAACCTAACTGAGCCGTTTACCCTTTATGTGGCAGAAAGAAAGGGAATAGCTACAAAGGTACTAACACAAGACCTGGGGGTCCAACACAGGCCAGTAGCTTATTTCTCTAAGAAATTAGAGGTGGGTAACTACAAGGTGACCAGGATGTTTGTGAGTGGTGGTAGCCACAACCCTTCTGATAATAGAGGCTACTAAGATTACTTTAGGGCAACCTCTTAAGTTCTTCACCCCACACCGGGTTAAAACCACCTTGGAAACAGAAAGGCATTTATGGATAATAGGATAAAGACTTACAAAATATTAGACAGTTGTCTTGGATAATGCTGAGGATAATATCAGAACATATAATACTCTCAATCCAGCCTCTCTAATTCCCACTGACCTCCTAGCTGAACATTCATGTGAGGAAGTAATGCTCCAGTCCTATGCCAGTCACCCAGACCTATCTGACCAACCTCTGTCTAACCCAGAGGAAGAATGGTTCATGGATGGTAGTAGTTTTGTCTGAAATGGTCAAGGGAAGGCTGGATATGCAATAGTAAGAACAGAAAAATTAATAGGAGCTCACCTCTTGCCCTCAGGGACTTCAGCTCAAAAGGCTGAGCCAATTGCCCTAACTAGAGCCTTAATAAAAGGACAAGATAAAATGCTCACTATATATGCATGACTCCAAATATGTGGTTTTGGTGTTTTGTGCCCACGCAACCATTTGGAAAGGAAGAGGCCTCTTGGCCACTTGACAGTCCCCCATTAATAATACAGAATAAATATTGCAGCTGTTGGAAGCTGTGACTCTCCCCAAAAGAGTGGCTGTCATACACTTCTGGGGACAGCTAAAGGACATATCAAAAGCATCCCAAGTCAACAAAAGAGCTGATCAAGGGCTGGGGATGTGGCTCAAGCGGTAGCGCGCTCGCCTGGCATGCGTGCGGCCCGGGTTCGATCCTCAGCACCACATACCAACAAAGATGTTGTGTCCGCCGAGAACTAAAAATAAATAAATAAATAAATATTTAAAAAAAAAAAAAAAAAAAAGAGCTGATCAAATAGCCATTGAGGCAGCCATGATTGTAGGTCCAACCCTGGTTATGGCTTTATTCCCATTCCAGGAAGACAAATTACACCCAATCTATACTCCAGAGAAGGAATAGGTTGCTCTCAGGGCAGAAGTCACTAAAGAAGGAAAATGGTGGGAAAGGGATGGAAAACTTTATCTGCCATGTCAATTCAATGGAACACCATTAAAATGTTACATGACTCTTTCCACCCAGGGTGAGAGGTCACCTGTGGAATGGCTATCGGACTTTTTCTGGATGCTGGCCTAAACAGATGCTGACAGACATCTTCAGGGATTGCTCTTTTGCTCCTATAATAATCCTGGGCCCGGACTCCCCCCACTGGTTGAACCTATACAACACAGGGTAACATATCCAGGAGAAGACTGACAGATGGATTTTACCCATATGCCTGCTTGCTGACGATTTAAATACCTGCGTGTCCTAGTAGACACTTTTACTGGGTGGGTTGAAGCCTACCCCACAAGGACAGAAAAGGGTATAGAAGTAGTGAAAGCCCTACTAACAGAAATAATTCCTAGATTTGGGCTTCCCTAAAGCTTACAGAGTAACAGTGGACTTTGTATCCCAGGTCACACAAGGGGTTGTGAAAGCTAGGGAATTACATAGCATCTACATTCAGCTTGGAAACCCCAATCATAGGGAAGGTAGAAAGAACTAACCAGACCCTAAAACAGACCTTAGTTAAACTCTGTCAGGAAATCTCTGAAATAGGGTGACCTTACTACCCATCACCCTCATGAGAATTTGAAATGCATATAGGACCCAGCTAAATATCAGCCCTTATGAGATGCCATATGGGCGGCCATTTCTATCAAAAGAACTTGTGCCAGATCAGAATCTGTTGAACTCATTAAATACCTAACAATTTGGGAAATTCCAACTAGATATTCAAGCCATAGGAAACTATGTCCTTTCAACTCCTAAAGAGGGAGAAACCTTTCAGGTTTTACCTGAAGATCAGGTGTTTACCTGGAGAACAGATGTTAATATAAACATGGAAGGAAGGATCCTCAGAGGATCAGTGGAAGCCAAAATGGAAAGGTACATATCAGGAATTCTGGCTACACCCACAACTATAAAATCAGTGGAGATCAACAACTGGATTCACCTGCCAAAGGTGAAGCAAGCATTGCCTGACCATTACACCCCTCTTAAGGAAACTTGGACCAGTGAGCCAGTTGAAGACCTCAAGTTCATTTTCAAGAAGCAACCACCAAAAGATATGTGAATGTCTCCTGATCTTATACCCCACGTGAGGTGGGCTCCAATTCTGGGAATTATCTTCCTCTGTGGGTTTCTTGTGTTTGGGATTCTGCTACTTCTAAGACTCTATTCTCAAGGATAAGGCCCTTTGCTGTCTCTTTAACATGGGGCTACTTTCCCAGAGGACTGCTATTCTAGTTTTCCCCATTTCTCATCCTGACCTTAGGACTAACTTTTACCCTATGACCAGTAATTGGCTCAAATCAGCATCTGGGAGGATTTTGGGATTGGATGTACCTTTTGAAAACCTTAAACCTTACTTGTCAACTCCTAAAACAATCACATCCTGGATTGGCTCAGGACTGTTGGCTGTGCCTGTCATCAAACTCTATAGAAAACACTGCCATTCCTGTCTCTGCCCCAATAGGTGCTACTAGCAAAATGAGTCTCCATCATAAATACGAAGGGAATTTATGATTCTGCATTCCAGCTAATGACCTTAGATGCTTTTTACAACTTCCAAATTGCAGAGATGACCAAAATCCACAATGAATAGAAGGACAGTTTAACTCCTCCAGTCCTATCAAAATAATCTTCCTAAAACTTCATCTTGTCTGCTAATATGAGGATTTATTATAACCCAAACCAGGCTCAAGTTCCAGTGCCCCTCTATGTCCAGAGGGAATAAAATTCTGGGTATAACTTGGAAACATTAGAAAGCCATCTTTGCAACCATACCTTAAAAATTACCCCACAGAATGGCCACTTTAATTCCATTGTGATACAAGTTTCCCCCTTTAGAAAACGTGTATGGTTCTCATTTAAACCTTTTTTAAAGAAGGACACATTATTAAATAAACACTCAGGCTATTGTCAAAATAGATCCTCTGCCTATAGAGACATCTTCCCTTGGGAGGTCTGATCGAACCCAGCCTTTACTGAGTGCTTACTTGTACCTAATTATCAAAACTCAAACAAATGGATTCTAATTGACATAAAAAGAATTCCTTGCATTGGGAAAATAAAACCTTGGAAACAATCCCAGACCAGTCCCATGGCCCCTTCCAACCTCTGACAGGGGTTACACTGGATGGAACCCTATCAATATGGGAGTCTGAAAATAATGAAATAACTACATATTTTATCAAACTCAGTTTCTGTATGGAATCACCAGGAATCTTTGTATTTTGTTGAAAAAATTTTACTTGTGTCTACCAGCAAGGGCTATATTCAAAGCATAAAATAGACCAGTGTCACATAGGTATGGAAATATATTTTAGTATGGAAAATTAGAAAGTAAAAGAAATGTTTCTAGGGCTGGGGATGTGGCTCGAGCGGTGGCGCACTTGCCTGGCATGCGTGCGGCCCGGGTTCGATCCTCAGCACCACATACAAACAAAGATGTTGTGTCCGCCGAAAACTAAAAAATAAATATTAAAAAAAAAAAAAAAAGAAATGTTTCTAGATAAGAAAACATTTTATCTGGTAAAGTAATATTTTTGTGCTAAAGTCCAAGATGTAAGAGAAGACAAATCTAAGGAAGTAAACAAGTGGTACAATGTATAAGTAAGTTGCAGAAGGTTTATGGAAGGTAAATCTCAAAAAGTTTGGGTATATGATTAAATTGGCTAAAATCAGCACATTTATTAACTATATTCAAATTTTAATGTAATGATATGAAGCAAAGTCTGAAACATTGATCTGCTCTTATCTGTATAATTTTCTTGTATCTGTTAGGTTTTATTGTTTAGATGAACTAAATCTGAAAGGAATTAGACTTTTTACCTGTTTTAAAGTCTTTTAAATGATTTCTTCATAACTGGTTAAATAAACAAACTGTTATTTCAGGTTATAACGATATAGTTTACAATCGAGGGGAGTGAGGGGAGGATGGGGTTGTGGGAATGGGAAGGACAGTAGAATGAGACAGACATTATTACCCTATAAACATGTATGATTACATTACTGGTGTGACTGCACCATGAGATGCTATATGGACACCAAAGGAATGAGAAGTTGTGCTCCATTTGTGTACAATGTGTCAAAATGCATTCTCCTGTCATGTATAACTAATTAGAACAAATGGAAAAAATATAATAAAATCAATCAGCTTATTAGCATTTTTTGCTGTTGAATTCTATGATTTACTTGTATATTTTGGATCCTAAATGTTATTAGATACATGGTTTGTAAATATTTTCTCCCATTCTATAGGTTGCCTTTTTGCCCAGTTGATTGTATCCTTTGCTATACGGGGGATTTTACTTTGATTCAATCCTACTTGTTTCTGCCTTATTTATGTTGATTTTTTTTAATCAACATTGTCCAGTTTAGTGCCTAATAACATTAAGAAATACATGTGAAATGAATAAATCATGAATATTGGATCCTTAAAAAATATATAGTTTACACCCTAAATATGTGTGACTAGATAGATAGATATATTATACATCTGAGAACTATATTTGTATGAGATTTGTGTATTATGTAAGAGTTTATAAAATGAAAGTTTTTGCAGGTGTACTAGCAAGATAATCAATAAGGGTTCTCTTTTATATATTGTTTTTTTTATACATAGATGGGCCACACTGCCATTTGAAGACCTATCTGATATCTGTTTGTTTTGACTAAGTCTATTTCTTTCTTTGTTTTAAAAAATATTTTCTAGTTATAGATGGACACGATATCTTTATTTTGTTTATTTAGTCTTGTGTGGTGCTGGGTATTGAACCCAGAGCCTCACATATTCTAATCAAGTGCTCTACCACTGAACTACAACCCTAGCCACAACTAAGTCTATTTCTGATCATTAACAGTACTTCCTAAATGTAGAAGAGATTTAAGCATACCTTTTGATTTTTGCTAGTACTGCTAACCCATGCAGACTTGTGATTATTCTTACTGTACACTATGGATTCTAAATTTTACTTTAAAAGTTAAACCTAATTAAATGTAAACCTTAGGGGAGCACATTAATTACCAAATTGGTGTTCTCCAAACTCAAATTGTCTGTAGCAATAGTTTCCTTCAAATTTATACAGAAATAACAAATTTGATTGGCATTTATTTATGTCATTAATGTTTAATAACTAGATAAATATAATCTGTTGTCAATAAGTTATACATAAAATTTTGGGTTACTCTTTTACTAGAATAGGAATTTAAATTTAAACCTAACAGATACAAGAAAATTATATAGATAAAAGCAGTTCAGTGTTTCAGACTTTGCTTCATATCATTACATTAAAATTTGAATATAGTTGACTGTGCTAATTTCAGCCAATTTAATCATATACTCCAACTTTTTCTAGGAATTTACACTAGAATTGGAAAGTAATAAGGAGATCTTATTACCTGGATCTGTTTAAAGGTGACATTGTAAGACATAGAAGCAGTTTGCCACATTTTCCACAAAAGGAAAGTTAAAAGCTCTCTTAGCCTTTGTTTGATTGTTGTTTCAGATGTAATGTTCTATTGTGTTGTTTGTCATGAGTCCCACCTTACCTGAGATAAGGCTGTGCCTCTCCCCCTACTCCATATTAGAATGGCTCCAACATGGGCTAGACTGAAGGGCATTTAAAGTTGTGTTCCAGGGCTGGGGCTGTAGATCAATGGCAGAGCACTTGCTTCGCATGCATGAAGCACTGGGTTCAGTCCTTAGCACCACATAAAAATAAACAAATAAAATAAAGGTATTCTGTCCATCTACAATGACAAAAAATACAATTTTTAAAAAGTCATGTTCCAAAGATTAATTTTTGTTGTAAAGATGCTGTGATCTCAAAATAAACAGGGGAGGGCTGGGGTTATAGCTCAGTGGTGGAATTCTTGCCTTGCACACATGAGGCACTGGGTTTGATCCTCAGCACCACACAAAAAATAAATAAATAAAATAAAGTTATTGTGTCCATGTACAACTGAATTTTTTTAATTTACAAAAATAAACAGGGCATATAATACATAACTAAGTAAAGATTTAATATTATAAAAATAATGTTTCTTGGTTTACAGCTATTACACAAACTGAATGTGTTTTGGTCTGTTAATTTCATTTTGCATTTTCCTTGCAAACTTTATAACTGTTACCTTTTAGTGTTTTGCAGAGGTTCTGCTTCTAATAAAACAACCTGAGTTAATTTGAGATAATAATTCATATAACTTATAGGACACACAGGATATAAAGCTAACTTCTAGTACTGATACACACCCCAATTAAATGGAAAGGGTAATTGTAAAATTCTAGATATTAAAGTTATAACCAGTTGTTCCCAATTTAAGACTGATGAAACTGGCCTTCTGGATATTTAAAACCAAAAAACTTGGGAGAACAAAATCAAGGAAATAAAAGGGCCAAGGAAAAAGCAGCCAATATTTAGCCATTGCCCTCTAAGTTCAACCAGGACCCAGAGAATGACAGGAACCTTCTAAGAGCCCATCAACTACAGTGAGTTTACCTGATATGCTGATCAGAGAGGACCATAGAGAAGAGGAAGTCAACCACTACACACTCTGCAAAGTGGAGAATCTAGAGAGGGAATGTCCCTGATGCATCCAAGAGTAGTCATGTATAGTCCCACAAGACCCTGACCCATTCTGGCACCACCAGTAGAGGAAAGGTAAAGGAGCCAAGAGGCTTCTCACATGTTTCCAAGAGTGATCTTGGAAGAATTTCAGCTGGCTTTTTAAGGGTAGATAGGAACAAGGTCAGTTTTGACTAACTTGTCTTAAACACCTGGCAGGAGAGTATAGCCAAAGCACAGTTCTACACGGACATTTATAAGGAAAAACAATTTTTTAAAAAAAATATAACTTAAGACATATACTTGTGTCAGCCCTACCAAAAGGAAATAAAACTGGAGGTTATAAAGGAAGGGTTCTTAGTTGGGAGTGCCTAATAATAATGATCACCAAGGACTCCAGAGTCACAAGTTTGACCTGATCAATTTGAGCCTAGTCTCATAGACCTACAAATCTTCCTAATCTCATATATATATATATATATTGCTTTTTTAAATTTTTTTTTAATATTTATTTTTTAGTTTTCGGCGGGCACAACATCTTTGTATGTGGTGCTGAGGATCGAACGCGGGCCGCACGCATGCCAGGCGAGCGTGCTACCGCTTGAGCCACATCCCCAGCCCCAAGATTTGCTTTTTTTATTGGTATGATTATAAATTACTGTTTTCAGAGACTGGCTGAAATACTAATTGCTTTTGTGCTAATTGTTTACAAAAAAGTAATCCTTTGCTGTCTTGTTTATTGTTGTCCAAGCATGATCTCTGCCTTATGTATGCCTTATCCAGTCACCTGCATCTGCCACTGTGGACCTCTGGACTGCCCTGATGCTGAATACCCTTAATTGTCCATGCTCCACATGATAGAGAACAAGGACTTTGGGTCATTTCCCCCAACTTTGCCCTCTTACAGCAGGAAGCAGTTTGGAGATGTTGCCACCCATTTTTTTCCATAGAAATGGAATGTAGAAATGGGCAGTGGGGAGACAAAACAGTGGTCCACTTTATGCTTTGACATGTTTCTTTTTCTTCCTCTTCCCTAATCTCTCCCCCCCTCCCTAATTTCAGGGGAAATAGGATTACCTTTCTTCCTCATCCTAGGCAGAGTTATATGTCCTTGAGCACAGCAATAGCAATTATTTTTCCTTTTTCTCAAAACTGTGTTCTCCTTATTACATTGTCATAAGGGACAAGGACTGAGCTTTCCATAACACCTATACTCGCAGCTACTCTGGAGGCTGAGGAAGCAGGATTGCAAATTCAAAGCCAGCCTCAGCAATTTAGTGAGGATCTCTCAAAAAATAAAAAGGGCTGAGGGTGTGGCTCAGTGATAAAGCACCCCTGGGTTCAATACCCAGTACTAGAAAGAAAAAATAAAGAAGAAATTAAAAAATGAAAAATGTTAACTCAGTGTGATAAGTTTAATGATTCTAAAGGTTTAACTAAATTAGTACATGCTTATATATCTAAACTGAAAAATTAATTATTTGAATAAGGTAATTCTTAGGTTTTGTACAATAACCATCCCATAGTTTTACTAAGGAATCTGTGCTGTTTCTTTGTGTGTGTAGGTGTTCTTTTCTTTCCTTTGGGGGAATTACCTATCATCTCTGTTCCTCGTTTTTTTTTGTTTGTTTGTTTGTTTGTTGTTGTTTTTTTTTGTTGTTGTTTTTGTACCAAGGATTGAACCCAGGGGCACTTAATCATTGAGCCATATCCCCGGCTCTTTTTATATTTTATTTTGTTATAGAGTCTCACTAAGTTGCTTAGGGCCTTGCTAAGTTGCTGAATTTGCTTTGAATTTGCCATCCTCCTGCCTCAGCCTCCTGAGTCACTGGTATTGCAGGCATTTGCAACTCTTGGATAGGAGTACAGGGACACCAAGATGGCAGAGACAGGGTACTTAAAAGAAGCAGCTAGAGGACAAGGAGACAGTCCTGTCCCTGTTTACAATAAATCTCATTACCATGACAACTCCCACCAGAGATTGAAATTTTAAATTGATCAATGGAAGTAAAATGGGCAGTATTCTAATTAGGTTTACTAAAATAACCAATGGAAGGGGATTGGAAAATATTCTAATCAGGTGTCATAAAATAACCAATAGGAGAAAATTGAGTAAAGTCTTCAACCAAGTCCATATAGGGTAGAGAACACCCCACCGTTCAGGATATAAAACACTAATTTCCAAACATTGGGGCATTGAGCCCCAATTGGCCTACTCTATTCTAACTAATGGAGTGCTATCTTCACCCTCAATAAATCTGTACTCTATTACTTTCCTGTGTCTCACTCAGTTATTTGTTTGGGACACCAAGTACCTGGACTTCTACTGGACATCCCAACAGTAACAGCACCATGCCCAGCTGTTCCTCTATTCTAATGAGCTGCAGGCACAGAATCCAGATCACAGAGGTGAAAACATACACCCAGGTCAATCAGATTCTCCTGGGAAATGGCATCTTGGATGGAGACACACTGAAACAGAAGGTAGTTGGAAATGAGAGCTCCCAATTTGGTTGCTCATTTCATCCCATTGAAAATCCCAGATCTGCTGGGGTCCTTCTTGGACTGGTCACTTGATTACATAACCTAGCCAATTAATTGCTCAGTCTTTTTCTATTTCTCTCTCCCTTGTTCCTTTCCCTTTTTCTATCTTATCTATCTCCCTCTTAAAAAAATCTTTTCTCTTTTTACTTGAGTTAGCCACAGTTGTTTCTTGGAATGCTAACTAATTTCTAAGGAATGCTAACTAATACAAAGTTCCTATTGTTTACAGACTGAGGTTTACAAATGTCTCATGAAAACTTTCAACAATCTTCACAGAGTGCTTGGCTGGCATTCATGAAGTCCTGGGTTTGATTCCCAGCACTCAAGTGGTCAGGGGAGCTCCACATGCTGCCCCAACTTTATCTAAATTAGACCCCACCGATCCCTACAAACATCATAGGCTGCTGCAAAAGAGACTTATACTGGATTTTCCTCTTACTGTTTCCTCTTTTCTATCTCTGTGCTTATCTCATCATTTTGAAATGCCTTCTTCTCTCAAATCTGACTTATTTCAGTTCCTGATCTCCTTCCAATAAACCTGATTTCTCTTTTAAACTTTCTAGTAATTGTGGTTGTGTGAAATTTATTACATATAAATGTAATATATATTATGTAAATGAGATGTATACAACTTAAATGTACAATTCAAAAAAATAATAAACAGCATCAAATTTAATAAAAATGAATATTAAGCCAGGAATGGTGGTGCAGGCCTGTAATCCTCGCCAGCCCCAGCAACAATGAGGCACTATGCAACTCAGTGAGACCCTGTTTCTAAATAAAATACAAAATAGGACTAGAGAGGAGGTGGCTCAGTGGTTGAGTGCCGGAGTTCAATCCTCGGTACCAAAAAAAAAAAAAAAAAAAAAAT
>NW_025999977.1:36082442-36085274 GCF_001458135.2 Marmota marmota marmota
TATTGGACCGGTAGTCAATGACGGGTAAGATCCAATTGCAATGGTACCAACCTAACGGGTAAGGACCATATGTACTATTGGACAACCTAAGGCAGGCACGGTCCCTAAGCCACATGCTTTTTGTTTAAATAGAGAGGGGGAGATGTTGAGAGCCACAGCCGAAGGGGCCCCAGCAAACTTCCAGCTGCCGGCTGATGATTGGCTCACAGCGGCCCCAGCAACATCTAGCTGATTGGCTCCTCTGCGGTGATGCTCATTGGGCTGTTTCCCTGCCCTTTCAGACCACGGAGCTGCTCATTGGGGGACTTTTTTGGCTCCGCCCACGTGACCCAGCCAATGGGCCTCAAGAGCAGGAGGATTGTGGGAGGTGGAGAGAAGCTTGTGTGGGAGAGAGAGGCTTGTGGAAAGCTGGTGGTGGCAGTTGAGGCTCTGAGGGTTTTTCCTGAGAGGCTGTTTTGTTTGGCGTGTGTGGTTCTAAAAATAAAGTTAGTTTCTTTTGACAAGTGGCTCCTGATTGTGCCCAGCCAGACTGCGGCACTGGGGCTCAAATCCAGGTACTTATGCATGGTACACAAGTGCTCATAATAGACAACTGAGTTAACTCCAGTCCTGTAACTAACTTTTTTTAGTTGTTGATAGCCTTTTTTTTTTTTTTGTACCCGGGATTGAACTCAGGAGAATTTGACCACAACCCCAACCCTATTTTGTATTTTATTTAGAGACAGGGTCTCACTGAGTTGCTTAGCGCCTCCCTGTTGCTGAGGCTGGCTTTGAACTCTGAATCCTCCTGCCTCAGCTTCCTGAGCTTCTGGAATTACAGGCATGTGTTACCATGCCCGGCTGGACCTTTATTTTTAAGTTTTCCATAATATCACCCCAAAATGGAGTGGTTGAGTGGTTCTGGAGTAGACTGACTGCATTCAAATCCCTGTTCTATCACTTTCTGTAATTTTGGGGTAGTGACTCTGCTTCCAGATCTGATACATATTAACTAGTGTAGCAGACAGTGCTTCCACTCAAATTGGTGCTTGATATTTGTTGAATGAAGAATAGTATCTCTACACATATACTGTAATCTAACTAAAGTGGACTATTGCCAAATGTGTCTGATATTTTTTTTCCCTTTTCCAGGACCACTATTAATCCTTAGGTCATTTTTCTTTCCCTTAGAATGCTCTCTCCTACCCCAGCTGTCAACATCCTCCAATCCTCCAAGCCTTTTCAGAAGTTATTTTCTTGATAAATCCTTTGGTTATCATCTTCCTGTTTTTTTTTTTTTTTTTTGGTGGTATTGATAATTGAACCCAGTGCTTCACACATGCTAGGTAAGCACTCTACAACTGAGCTATATCCCTAGTCCTTTTTATTTTTTTGAGATAGGGTCTCACTAAATTGCCCAAACTGGCATTGAGCTTGCAATCCTCTTGCCTCAGGCTCCCTAGTAGCTGGGATTACAGGTATGCACCACCATACCCAGCTAAAAATTATCCTGTTTTTAAATTTTCATGATATTATGGTTGTGTTACACTAGGGCTCTTATATTGCCTTGTGTGATAGTTATAACACTTGATCTTCTCCTCATATAGACTGTAAACTTTCTGGTCACATTTCATATGTATTGCTTCACTTTCTTCATCTGACTTGATGCCTCACTTATAGTACTTTTAATAAATATGAGTAATTTGAAAAACAATTCAAACATGATAATTGTACTAGATATTTGTAGCCTTGTAATAAACCACTCCAAACTCACTGACTTAAAATAACAGCTATTTATTCACTCATAATTCTGTGAGTCAGCAACTTGGGATAGGTTCAGCTGGGTGGTTCTATTGATAGCCTCCCTTGGAGTGATTTACGTGAATGCAGTCACCTGATGGCTTGATTAAGTAGCAAGATGGCTTAGCTAGGCTCACTCACATGTTCAGAGGTTGGTTGTGGCTATTGGATGGGATACATGTTTCTAGCTGGAGAGTTTAGACTCCTTTACACAGTGTCTGGCTTCCAAGAGAGCACTAGTGGAATCTGTAAGGCCTCTTGAAGCATGAACTCCAAATTTCACATTATCATTTCTGCTGCATTCTACTGTAATCAAAGCAACTCACATTGCCAACTGCAATGTAAGAGATGAGAAAATAAATAGAGCCTGATAATTGAGCAGCAAAGAGGAGAAGGAAGATGGCGGCGAGGGGAGTGCATTGCCCCCGTGTGCTGCTTCACTGTGTGGGAGTATGACAAGTCAGGACGGCTAAAGGATATCTTGTTAGGAATTTCCAGCAATAGTGGGGTGCTCCGGAACCTGGAGGAAGGATTTCCATCGCACGAGGATTGGCTACGGGGACTCAAACGCGAGAGGTTTGTCGCACGGAGGGTAACACTGCTTATTCAGCAAATCGCCCCGCGGCTAGAGTCTGCAGCGCGCGCTGGGAAACGAGGAGATAGCGACGCAGGGATACAGCGCTGCAGTTTCTGCCAGCCGTGCAAGCCCCGTACTCAGGGCTGAATTCTGGGTTCGAGACGGGGGAAGGAAGCGGTCCATCTCGGTTCTCCACACCGGTCAGACCACAGAGGAGGCCAGCAGCCACCATGTTGGAAAGCTGACGTCACCATACCTGTTTTCGACTGACGGCAGCTTATTCAGCCATAGAACAGGTAATTTCAGGCTGCAATTCGCCTGCGGCTTGCAGACAGATTGCTAGGGTTCAGTGCCTGGGTGCTTCTTAGAACCTGGATCTTATCGGAGCGAACACCGAGCGCGGGACGGCCGAGTTCCGGCTCCCGGAACCGTCCCGGAACCGCCCTGGCCCAGGGCCCTGGAGCCTGGCGGGCAGG